>NC_092805.1:175363967-175663967 GCF_040954645.1 Diabrotica undecimpunctata
AGAAAGCAGTGGCGTTTCTTAATTATTTTTTAATTTTATGTCGACAAAATATGTCGCAATGTTCACTTACCTTAAAATTAACAAACTTGTTACTTCCATGAAGAAATTCCTTATGTCTTTGTCTGCACAAGGAATTTCATAAACTCCGTGTTGTTCATTTGGAATGTTGTCTTTGATTGATAGGACAAGAGATGAAAGTTTTTTTTGGAAGTAAATATTGTCTGTATTCCTCTTGATTTAAGAATTTTGTCGATTATGTCAGTGACACCTTTAATGTAAGGAAGAAAAGCATTCGTATAATAAAGATCTGAGTCTTTGGGTTGAGATTGAGTGAAGATTAATGTCTGTGGATGCTCCTATTGATATGATTTTTGTGGTAAACGTTTGGATGAGGGCTTGTTTTAAACTAGAGAGCTCAGCGGATCTACTTGCATCATCGCAAAGGCGTATTGGGTCCATTGGGGCATCATTTATTTGTCTGTAGAAATAATTTTGAAGAAGTAAGTGTTGGACATTATCATCATCATCTTTGGCTCTACAACCCTGTGTGGGTTTTGGCCTGTTCAAACATTAGTCTTCATTCCCCCTATCTTTCGCCCTGGCTTTCCAATTTCTGACCTCTAAATTCCTCAAGTCATCTTCGACTTGAGTTTTAAATCTAGATCTTGGCCTGCCTCTCTTCCTGGTTCTACTGGCTCTTGATATAATATCTGTCTTTGGGGTCTCCAGTGTCCATTCTTTCAAGGTGTCCTAGCCACCTTAGTCTATTAATTTTAATAGACCGGACGATGTTGCATTTTTCATAGCATTGATACAACTCAAAATTGTAGCGCCTGCGCCATATCTCGCTTTCTTATACTGCTCCGTATATGTGCCTAAGTATTCTTCTTTCAAAGCGGCCTAAGTGTTGGACATACAATGTTTAATAAGAAATAAGTGGTCTTGCCTGTATTTAGTTTTCAGAATGTTCAGAGTTTCGTGTATATAAATATTTGTATAGAGTGAAACAATATCGAAACTTACTAGAATATCTGACGGTGAGTATTGTTTAAGAAGTTTGATAAAATGAAAAGAATTTTTAGCGTTTAGAATAAATCCCATTTCACCACCAGCAAACATTATTATTAAACGATGACTGAACGATGATGAATTATCAGTCCAAATTTTCGATAAAGTATAAAATCATTTTTACTATGCCAAGTGATGAAGAAATAAGTGATATGGATTTAAGTAGGCAGTTCAGCAAATGTAAAGTTAAGTAGGGAAAGAAAATCATTTGGTCGCATGACTGATGTAAGTAAAAAAACTTAATTTATAAAGCCATGTTCCAGGGCCTGACTGTCACTGTAAAATATTGCAATGTTTTCAAAATGTTTCTGAAGACTATAGGAACAGCTAAGAGAACTAAGAGAACGCTAAATTTAAAGATGCCGTGTATATATTAATAGAATAAGCTTTATCAATGGTGAGAAAACAATAATACAAGTTCAGGTTTGCTTTAAAGCTTTTATGGCCATCCATGGTTAACCAAGAAAAAGATGGAAGTCCTTCAAAAATCTTTAAAATAATTTGGCATGTTTCCAAGAGATCAAAGAGAAAAGCATTCTTGAAGACCTAGAAAACTTCCCAAAGAACAAAGAGAAGCAGTAACGAACCACATTAGTTCGTTTAAAGGCAAAAAAGGTCATTACAACTTGGCAGAATCTTCCAAAATATACTTACCAGAGGAGCTAACTGTTTAAAAAAATGCACAAAATGAAATGTTTCTTAATATTGTTCTGCAGCTATTTTCTTGTGGCATGTTAAAGTAATTACTATTTAAATGGGAATAAGCCAAAATTAAAGGTTACAGTACGTTTATTGGCGTTTCAATTTCCACTTCGGAAATCGTTCTCAAAATAGAAAATAGAACGATTTCCGAAGTGGAAACTGAAACGGCAATAAACGTACTTTAACCTTTAATTGTGGCTTATTCCCATTTAAATAGTAATCACAAAATGTTTATTGAAAAATATCCATATTTAAATGTGTCTTACGAAACTTACAGATCAATTTTCTCAACCAAATTTAATTTTTCATTTGGGTATCCCAATCCCAGGAAAGACACATCCAGTACATGTGATGAGTTCCAAGTGAAAATAAAGAAGCTAGAAGTTGAAAAAGGTAACATTATATCGGGAGATAATGATGGTGCTCTTAGGCTGGGGAACGAAATAAGGCGCTTAGAAAATGAAAATAAAATCCATAAATTGAAAGCAAACACATTTTATAAGAGCAAACAAGAAGCTACAAGAAGAAGCAGGAAAAGCAGCAACGACGAAGCAATTTGTTTTGATTTTCAGAAAACCTACCAACACCTAACATTTCTACAAATGACGTGTACTACAGGCGCTAACTTTCTTTTTATAGTTTTAATGTGCACAGTTTATCAAGCGAATCCAGTACATTTTATACTTATCCTGAAACAGTAGGAAAAAAAGGTAGTGATGAGATGATGTGTGCTCAGTGTGGCACTATTTCGTATGCAATCATCTTGAAATAAATGTCCGACCTATTTACATGTTCTGTGATTCATGCGGAGGACAAAACAAGAATTATACTGATTTAAGATTTCTCCACAACCTAGTGCACAACAACGAGTTCCTGGAGTCCCACAACAGGAACTCGTTGTGGCTACAGAAAGTGTAGGTTTAAATATAAATATTTCGAAAACAAAAATCATGACCAATTTGGTACCCAACCAGAACATCAGTATTGGTGGAAAAGAAATAGAACTCGTAGATAGATATAAATACCTGGGACATGAAATTATGATTGGCAGGGATAACCAGACTCATGAACTGAAGAGAAGAATCGGCCTTGGGTGGGCAGCATTTGGAAAACTGAGAGAAACTTTTAAAAGTGAGCTGCCCACATGCCTAAAGAGAAAGGTATTTGATCAGTGCGTCCTCCCAGTCTTGACGTACGGAGCAGAAACACTTACCTTAACAAAAGCAGCAGCTACCAAACTGAGAGTCACGCAGAGAAGAATGGAACAGTCCATGTTAGAAATAACTCTGCGAGACAGAATAACCAACGAAGACATCAGGAGAAGAACCGGAGTGACTGACATCATCGAGAAGATAGCCAGACTAAAATGGAGATGGGCAGGACACATAGCCAGAATGACAGATGGGCGATGGACAAAGAGGTTATTGGAATGGAGGCCAAGGGAAGACAAGAGAAGCGTCGGTCGACTACCTACAAGATGGACTGACAATTTAAGAAGACTCAATAAAAACTGGATGAGAGCGGCGCAAGATAGACGGGGTTGGAAACATGAGGAAGAGGCCTATGTTCAGCAGTGGACTCTTGAGGCTGGATGATGAGTGCACAACGCAAAAAGCTTTGATAAAATAAAAATATGTTTTCCTATAAGAGACCATTCCTATCTTGAAACAGATAGGAATATGAAAAGTCTTTTAATGTGTTTTTTCTTATATTGGTCTGACTGGACCAAAAACATTTTGTTTTTTGTAATCCTTTTGGATAAATTGTTAAATTGTTTTATAATAAAAATATAGCATTATACACAAGAAGTTCTTACTTTTATGTAAGTTTTTTTAAACCATGGTATACAGCCAACCACTGGGATTTCCCCTTTTACTTTGTTTTTAGCTTTTCTTTTCAAAGAAGCGTCTTGCCGCGTCTTTTCCAACGCCGTTTCCTGAATTTATTTTAAACTAATAGTGACAGATATTATATTTGTTTATGAGCCAAAAAATTGTTTATAATTTTAAAACATTCCTGACACCGCCCAAATAATCAGATTCCAATTCCATAAAGTTCGTTAGATATATGTAGAGCGCTTTTCATATTATGTAAAAGAATTGGCAAACTTCTATATGGTCTAGTTTTTGTTGTACAAGAGTTTAAAGAATTTAAATTTTTTGAAATTAAGATGGCAAAATGATTCTTTAATTTATTAATTATATTTAAATTTATTAATTATTTAGATTCTAATAAAATTTTGTAGACTGTTTTATTATGTTATATAGATTTTCTAGGTGAATCATGAAGATCGTAAGTAAAATCTAAGTGGTCGAAAAACATTGAATAAGAGAAGGTTTTTTTTTCTCCTCGTTTGTTGTATTTATTGTCATTTTGCAGCAATTAAAACATTTTTAACCCGTCGCATCTTATAAAAAATTCAATTACTGCTATTTTATTTCATTATGACTTGAATCGTTTTAAAATTATAAGCAAGGAAAGTAGAAAAAAAAACGATGTTTTTAGCTATTTTTATATATTTTAATTTTTTTATTAATATTCCCGATCTATTCGAGAGGGAGGATAAGTCAATTATTATTACTGATATTATGAGATAACCTTTTCTGCAAAAATTCAAAAGTGCACCTCTAACATCCAAATGTAGTCGTTTTTCACAGATCAACCCTGGTCTAAATGGAAAATCGACGTCATCAATTTGTAGAATGTAAACAGTCAGTAAAAAGTACTCAAACAATCTTCACTCGCTCGTACTCTCTCCTAGGACGCTTATGCTTTTATCAACATTCTAACATGACTTCTAGTAGTTCTAATAGAAGAATCGATAACTTTCATACGACTCTAGAGATGGTTAAATATGCTGTCATAAAAATACTTGCGAGACTAATATAGAGAGCTGCGAAAAAAGAAGAAAGACTTTACTTTCGCTACCGGCTTTGAAATGGGAATCGAACAGGAACTGTATTTTACGTGCTTTCAAGAGCAAAATAAAATTTTAACGACGATATATTGAGGCTACAGTTACTAGGTACTTCGATGTACAGTATAGGAAGTTAAGGTTTTAATGATAATAGTATTGGAACTGAAGAGGTAATAAACTACCGGAGGAAATTAACGTACCGAGTTTAACATGAAAATAAAATGAATAGTTTCTAATGATTTTAGAGGAAAAAGTTAGATTGTTTTAAAAAAAGTTTCGAGAAAGCATGTACTCGTAAAAGAAATAATTTTCGTTCACATTCATTAAAAAGTTTTAAATTATTATCTTGATGACAAAAATATTGTTGACAATACCAGAGACGGAAGAATCATCTTAGCACCAAGATGAAGAAATTGTTTACCTCTGATGTAATCAAAGTACAAAAATACTTTGCAAAGATTAACATACTGTATGAATTGTATTACATCTCAACCATATATTGTAAACTATTATAATAAAATGCTAATTCCCACGGTAATAACTCATTAGATAATTGATGTCGTGGTATAAATATAAAAAATAGTGTATTTAGAGTAGGTATAAATATTTATAATAACAAAAACACTATTTCATTCCATTTTTATAATAAAAAGAGTTAAAGAAATCTCGAGAAAAATTTCGAGACAACATTCCTTGGCGTTTAATGAATGCGTATGGTCTGATTACAGGAAATGCGAAAAGAGACACTGGAACACTGCGTACACAGTCAAGCTTTCTTCTCCTTGTTCTTTTCTTTCTTCTTGCCATCTAACAGGCACTTTTTCTTATTACGATACCTGTAAGTCTTATTGTGCGGTTCTCTTGTGGGAACTTTGAAAACTTGTATCAAGAATCTTCTTTCATCTCCATTATTTGAATATGTTCATTCCAACTATTTCTTTATTAAAATTAGATTTAAGTAAAATGATTAACATACACAGGAATAATCCATAGATTTATTCAATTATAACTAAATTATTGACATTTGAAGAGTATCATTTTCGTAATATTTCAAAATTAAATAAAACAAAAATATTTAAAAAGTGATTACAATATTAACAACGCTGTCCGACAGATGTTTTTCTTGACATACTTACACTACCATATTTTAATTACTATTAAGATATTCGTTAACTAAAGTTCTCTTCAGGGACCTTGAACAATAAAAATTAAAAAAAAAATAGAAACAGATGACAATGTAAAAGAATAACGTATATTGTTGATAATGATTAGAAGATCCTACATACGATGGTTTATCAATGATGATTTTATGTATGATATTATGTAGATAATAAAATTTTATTAGTAGAACCAACTAGAATTTACAACTGTATAAGTTTATTAGCAGAGGAAATATCTTCTTCTTTCAGTACCGTACCCACATTTAGGCATTGGTAGCATATATGAATAATTTGGTACCTATATAATTGGTATTATGTATAATCGAGTGGAGTATAAAGTGGTAGTATTGCATAGAGAAAATGAATATAGCATATACTAGGGACTCTATACATTAAAGGAAAACAAGGAAAAAACGTATTAAAATTACAAATATATAGGAATCTAAATTTTACACACTAAAAATATATTATATCAAAAAGTTGGAAGCGTTTGAAATGTAATGTTCTTCTTCTTATGGTGCCCTATCCAATTAGTGGATATTGGCGACAATTCTGGCATACTCCTCTCGGTTTTAAGAGTGCATGGGCATCAAGGTGTGTCTAATCCCTTATGTTTTTAAGCCATGAGTATTACTTTCTTCCGATGCCCCGTTTTCCTTCTGTCTTCCCTTATATAATAAGCTTTAAGAACTGGTACTTGGAATTTCGAAATATATGACACAGATAAGCAGTTTTTCTTCTTTTTATTATTGGCAGCAATTCTCGTTCTCTGTCCATTCGATTTAATACTTCGACATTTGTTGTGTGATCTGTCCAGTACTAAGATTTACCATGTAAAAAAGATCAAGGCCAATTTCCTAACTAAGAAACCTTCTAGTGATAATTTTAGCTTAGTAGACCTTTTTAGAGATGTGCCAATAATATACAAATAGCTATAATTATAACCAACCTCCGATAGGAGAAGGAATCACAAGAGGAAGCATCTATGACAATTTGCCGATATGTTTCTCGATCTTTTGCGGCATGTAGCAGTTCAATCATAGCACAATTTTGCAGATAGGCCAATACATTGAGGAAAGTTTGGCAGCCACAGATATTTCGTTCTAGCAATTCCTCTCTTTTCTTATATCCTCAAACATAAGTATAAGTTTTCCCCGTTTATTATTTTGTCAATTCTCCTTGACCTATTCTGTTTAAGACTTTTTTTAGATATTTTTGGTGTTAGACGATAAAAACATATCTAAGGCTTTTAACTTCTTTATAATATTAACTTAACCCATCCCGTCAGGATTTTAGCAAACAATTCTCTAGTGAATTGATCTGTAACGAAATGAAAATCTTTGATATTTTCAGCCACAATTGCTAAGTCATCCAGATATATAATATTGTTAATAGTTTCTCGTCCGAATTCGAATCCGAACAAAGTTGGAAATAACACAAAACCTTGATGGATCCCTCATTGAAATAAAATATTGTTGGTTTTCTCATCTTTAACCAGAACAGATGCTTTTTGTTTTCAATACAAATTTTGGACCAGCCTTTGATCTCGTATCTTACGCGTTTTCAAAATCTATAAAGCAAGCTTAAATTGGCTCCTTTACTTTCCATAATATTTAAAGTAATATTAACTTCGAGAACAAAGCTTCAATTTCTAAGAAATATCTTCATAGGCAGTTCGGGACAGTGACTCACGAGAGGAAACAAAAGACATAAATATTTTTTTACAATTCAGCAAATTTTAAGATCTTTTACAACTTATCTCATTATAGGACTCATACAGCTGTGATCAAATTGTATAGTTGCTGCTGTATAAATAATTGGTGTTGTTTAAATCATGGATGCAACAAGTAAAGCAATTCAGTCTATAACCAGCATCAAATTATCTAGATGAGATAACCTAGTTTCATTCACTAGTTTTTATATTAGTGGGGGTATTACGTCTATATTTTTATTTTTTTGTATTAAGTATTCTTTTATTATTTTTATTTGATATTTTAATTCTTTAATTACTGTGTATGTTTGTTTTTCGTTCGTTAACTAATACGGTCCTGTAGACATCTTTCCTCATTAACAGATGCGAATGCGAAGCTTATTCAGCGCGCATACACATATGTAGTTCAGTTTTGTATAAATCAACTGAAGAAACCTTCAGTTTTGTGTAAAATCCACCACACAAGTGTAAATAGACGCTGTCCAACCAATCCAGAGATCCAACTATCCCCGTGCACTGGTAGAAAATTTGTTCAGCATCACAGGTACCGTAATTTGATATGCATACATAAACAATATTGAAATTAATTAATAAATGTTACATCTTACCTATTTCGACATAAAAAATAATACCAGCACCTAGAAATAAACATTTGGACAATTTTTAATTCTCATAATTATTAAACTTGGTTAGTGGTCAGCGGAGAGCTGCTCCAATTAGTTGCTTTTTACGACAAACAGGAGAAACTGTGAAGGTAGTCTACTTGAGCGGCCCGCCTCCACACGGGTTTTTTTTTTCATAAGCTGTGTAGGTAAGGCGAGAAGGCATTTTACTTAAGGAATAAATTACAGGAATTACATGCTCTACAAATAAAATAAGTGAAACATTAGAAATGCTTGACAGTTAAAATTTTAGAAGACGGCATATAAGGTTTGGTCCCTGATACTGTACGAATGACTGCCATACTACACTGAACATTATCTTATCCTATCAAAGAAGTGATCATATATCATTCATCAAATAGATACTAGAAAAAACGTAGGTATTTGACATAAACTACCACTATATCTTCGTAAATTTATATTTGTCTTGGATCGACCATAGAATACCAAAAGGAATAATGGAATTCAAATGATAATGAAAAAAGGTGAATGTAAAGTACGACGAAGAGAGAATCTCTCAGATCTAGTTAAAACTAATACAGGGCTGCGCCAGGGGTAGTGACGAAGTGAGATGAGGAGCTGCCACGATTTTTTGAAAGAATGGTTTTAAAGAGAGTCTATAAAGAAGGTGACATAATTTTGAACGCTTTTAGGTGATTTTGGCATTGGAAAAACCATCAAAATTAACCGCCGAAGATGGATGAGGCGCGTGATACAAATGAATGAATATGATGGTTAAAGTATCTATGCTAAACAATTCAGGACCGGCCCTGGCAAGGTACGGTTAAGTTGTACTGATATCGTACTCCTAGTTTTTAATAAAAACAAGTGGTTTTACTAAATAGTTTTTTAAAATTAAAGTGTTTATCTACTAGATACTACTACGTAAGTCATCTATACGTAATTATTATTTTATTATTGTGAAAAGAAAACGTCAAATAATAAATATACACTACCGTACAATCATTTTGTGAGGTTAGCTGCTATAAGTAGCTTATAGTAGCATGCGATTGGTTTTTCATTTACCAGAGTCGGAGTAAGGCGTTCGCCACCGCAGCTTAAAATGACTTCACACAATGTAAACACACCTTCCGATCTAACCAGTCCAGTAAATCAACGTTCGAATATCACAAACAGTTATGCTTCAGCCGCTTCACATTCTTTTCCGAGTAAGAACCAAGCAATTGTATTTAGTTGTATCGATAATGCTAAACTGCAGGATTATCTCATTCCTTTGGGTACAATCATCAACCCAAAAAATATTATTTTTTCATCTAGATTATTTATTTGCAAAAATTTGCAAAAATACAGGACACATATCATCCCAATGCAAAAACAGTTCAGTAACGGAATCAACTCATATCGAGTCAAACAATGAAGTACCAAATCAAACAGCTTCAACAAGTATACTACACAAGGTACCAAACACCCAGCAGTCATCAAGTTATCCATTATCAAATCCGAGCATATCACCTATACCTACAAATCTCCACGACAAAGAAACTACTAATACTACTACTCATAGCAACACTTTTAATCAACCTCATTCAGCGGCAATACCGTTTTCACAAACTTCGGAAGCAATATTTTCCAATATATCAGCTCTTTTTCCATTAGATACAACTGCAGAAAGTTCTAATAAAACTGATACATCACCACAATTTTTTGAAACAACCATTTCAACCAATCTTACAAATAAAACTACAAGCTCGACTTCTGTCACTACCAATGAGTTTGCTCCAGTACTTCCAAATGTAATAAAGCCACACCATCTAAGTGAAAACTCTAATAGCAATTACGAAAACGCAAGTTCTTCCATAAAACGCAGTATTGGTGAGATCGACACGCCTCCTTCAGATTCAGCAATTTCATCAGAAAATCTGTTTGCAAAACCCAAACTCTCTAAACCAAAAAAACCGCGCTCATCTAAAGTCCAATCTACACGGAAACTCTTGAAAATTTCATTGATAATCATACCCCACCATTCGTTTTAAATTTCCACCAATTGTCCTTACTGATTGATAATGTCCAAGGCTCCCCCGACACTATTAGCGTCGTTAAAGAATTTACAACTGATATGGCTGGTTTACTGTATCTTTTACAAAGCAGCTATCAATATGCAAATGATAGATCTACAAAAAGCAAGTTTACAAAACTTCAAAATAAACTACACAACCACTTAGGGAAAGAGATTTCTGACTTAGATAGTGACTCTTCTGTAGACAACCGTTCAGTATCATCTAACCCGAATCTGTTAACAACATTCAACTCGATACTTCAATGGAACATTGATGGATTCTTCCATCGTCTCCCTATGCTACAGCTTCTTTTATCTGTCAAAATTCATTAAAACACATTTTCCGAACCATCTTTTTGAAAAGTTGCTAAAATACTAGCTTTCCCAAGCTCATGAACATGGAAGAAGCTTCCAATTTTTATGGGATCCCTCACACGTCGGAATAACAGGAAATGAAGAAGCTGACATGATTGCACGAGAGGCAATTTTAGGTGATTTGTCGAAGCCGATAGAAAAGTGTGTTTCCAGTGACTTAAAAGCTTATTTAAAAAATAAGTGTTGTATTTGTGGCGAAATGATTCTCAAACTAATTCCAATCTAAATAAAATCAAAAATAAGGTGTCTCAGTGGTTTCCATCGTCGCGCAATAGACGAGAACAAATTTCGGTTGCGCGTTTACGTCTAGACATACCAGATTAACGCACTCCTACCTTTTCACAAAGAAAAATCCACCTATATGAGATCAGTGTAACGTCCGATTAACAGTCGAACACTTTTTAACAATTTGTAGTAAATATGACCAAGAAAGACAGCGCTACAAGATCCCAAACGCTCTACCACAGGTTCTAGGTCAAAACTGTTCCTGTGACAATATAGTGAATTATCTCAGATCCATAAACATTTTGTATAATCTGTAGGTGTTTAACTTTGTTATTTATATTTTGTTCCGTCGCTAATAACCTTTTGGTGGATGCGACATCTTTTTCTAATAAAAAAAAAAAAAAAAACAATTCAGATTGACGAAGGGATAAGACGAAGGGAACCATCTAAGCTTAAATATGTGGAAGATTCGGAGAAAATTTTAAGAGTTAGGAGTGGGAGGATGAACAAACATTCAATAGAGAAAGATTGTTTACACAGTTGGCTCAAATTAATGAAAAAATGCATTAATCTTCAAAGAAAATAATATTTCAAAAAATAAGTTTAGTCTATATTTATGTGCAAAATATAAAAAACCAACTATATACTGAACTCTGTAATTCTGATTTAACATTAAAATTACTTGTCTCCTACACCTGTTGTAATGTACGACGCTGTACTGTTTATTTAACTTATTTGTTAACTAATAATTTATTAGTAATTAATGCGTCACGTACCGGTTACGCTAATATATAATAACTAAAATAGACAACTTAACGTTTATTAATGTATAATAAATTAGTAAAAATCGTTTGGAGAAAAGTAATTTGTTAACCTATTAATTGGGATAAGCTGCTAATGCTGTGATGAAAATGAAGACGTCCTTCCGATGACATAACACGCCCATCTTTGGAGCTTTTTAATGTGTATTCTTGGAGAAAGGAGGTCAAAGTTCACACTACGGCTGGGATTATTCAACTAATAAATGTTAATAAGGTTTATGCTCTTTTATTAACATTTTTATTATTGTATCTTTGGAATTTTCCTTACCAAATTGTCGCCTATTTTTTTTCCCTGTATTTTTACAACGTTATGATCACATTTTTGTAATGAAATGTTTAGTAGGTTACACGTTTACATACAATTGTTTTATTTATAATGACTTGATAAAGAAGACCATAAAAATTGTAAAAAAACCAACCAAAAATACAAAAATAAACATAAAAAGCATTGATAAGGTAGTTATCAGATACGCGATGAAAACAAGAGCGATAAAAAGAAAAATAATGAGAACAATCGTAGTACCTTGTATCACCCCATATGGAGAAAGGAGATTAGAAAAATACAACGACATACATAAAGAGTTAGCAAACGAGATGATCTAAAAAATTACAAGATCCCCAAACCAACGAAGAAGCCAGAGAAGACTGAGAACAAGATGCGGAAAACAATATAAAAATCATAAAAATAATAGAATGGAAAGAGAAATGCATAAACGGAAAGAATGGAAAGATAACGAATTCAGTGTGGACACACACAATAAATTGTAACTAAAACAGAGAGAAAGAAAACTCATCATCCGCTCAAATTGGTAAAATATGCGAAAACATAGGCCATAATAGGAACGTAAATAGCGTTTCTACAGAACAATTTAATAATACAATTTCGATCATGATTCCCCACACAGGCGTATCCAATAGTAAAGAAGAAACAAACCCAGAAATTACAGTATTCATATTTTCAAATTGTATATATAGACTAGGCGGGATCTGTAGAAATTCAGACCATAACGGACATTTTCCATAGGAAGCTATTTTTTGGCCGAAATCCTCTCAGGATGTGCCCAATATCGATAATCACGATATGCGCCAGTCGCAAACCCTGTGCTAAATTTTTTATTTAACAAAATCTGAAAACAATTGAAAATTTCTCGTTTTTTTGCTCCTATTTTCGTTTATAATTCTGAAAATATTGATTCCAAAGAAAAATTTATAAGAAGTTAAAAGTTTCGTTATTTAATTTTACACAATATTTCGTTCGCTAGAAATTGAAAATTTAATGTTTATTGTTGAAAAAATAGCAATAATTGGAAAAAAAGTACAAAAAATGAAGTTAATCCTTTAAATGTTTTCGACTTTCTAAACTTGACTTACAAGCTCCATATTCCGCCTAGAAAAACTTTTTAATATGTGTAACACGTGTGCTAAATTTTGTTAAGATCGGTGGGATAGGTTTTGCATAATAATTTTGCAATCCAGCCTACTGGAAAAAATCGCAAATTTTCAAATTTATAGTAGGTCCTAAATAAGGCTCTCAGATAGTTGCAAATTTTTTTACATATAAAGGAAGGCTCAAACTTTCAACCGCTTTTTGTAAAATTCAAATCGGTTCACTAGGAGAGCCTAGAAATTTTTTTAAAGTTTTAAATATTTTTTAGGTTTATAAACAAATTGAATAATTTTACGAGCTTTAAACATATCCTTCCAAAAAAAGAAAAAGACTTTAAAAAAAAATTATTGAAGATTGAGTCAAAATAAAGTTTATTTATGGAAAAAAAAATTTTTTTTCGTTCGCCTTTGTTTTAACAACTTAAATTATTTATTAACAATTTATAAATACATATTTGTTTACTAAAAGTAAAAATTTACTTCAATGTATAAATTGCAAGCTCAAAAAAAATGCATGAAGAAAAAATGCAATTACTTGTTTAACATACAATTGTTTATTGCAAATTTCCCAATTTGCAATAAATGTTATTTGAAAATATGATATTTGAAATCCTTGTCGTCCGAGACATCGATTCAAACAAAAAGAGCAAAATTGGTTAACAAGAAGCCAAGATAATGCAATTTTTAGCGCGCGCTATGATTTTGAACTCGCCGATTCACATTTCGAGTGAATGTCCCCCACCACCACCTCTCATGCATTCCGAGCGACAGTTTACGCGAAAACGGTTTTTTATTTGTCTTTTTTATGAATGTTGGCATGAAGCGCATTACGTGAAACTTTTCATATAAAAAGTACTTGACAAGACGAGGGTATTTGTTTAAAAACGAGCCCTCTATCACTTATGGTTACACGGCAAATGTATACCAACTTTGACCTTCAATATCTCGGCAACCAGTAAGCCGAATGTATCTTTTTTTTTTAAGAAGCGTCTTTTAATGTTCTTTAAGTGTATAAATTTTGAAATTGATATGTTTAAAGCTCGTAAAGTTATTCAATTTGTTTATAAGCATAATATATATAAAAAATGTTTAAAACTTTAAAAAAAATTCTAGGCTGTCCTAGTGAACCGTTTTGAATTTTACAAAAAGCGTTTAAAAGTTTGAGCCTTCCCTTATGTGTATAAAAATTTGCAACTATCTGAGGGCCTTATTTAGGGCCTACTATAAATTTGAAAATTTGCGATTTTTTTCCAGTAGGCTGGATTGCAAAATTATTATGCAAAAACCTGTCCGAGGCGGAGTATGGAGCTTGTAAGTCAAGTTTAGAAAGTAGAAAACATTTAAAGGATTAACTTAATTTTTTTGTAATTTTTTTTCCAATTATTGCTATGTTTTCAACAATAAACATTAAATTTTCAATTTCTAGCTAACGAAATATTGTGTAAAATTGAATAACGAAACTTTTAACTCCGTATAATTTTTTCTCTAGGATCAATATTTTCCGAATTATAAACGAAAATAGGAGCAAAAAAATGAGAAATTTTCAATTGTTTTCAGATTTTGTTAAATAAAAAATTTAGCACAGGGTTTGCGACTGGCTCATATCGTGATTATCGATATTGGGCACATCCTGAAGGGATTCCAGCAACAAAATAGCTTCCTATGAAAAATGTCCAATTCAAAACAGATCCCGCCTAGACTAATAATATTATAAGCTGTGGAAACTACACTCTGCCACAATAAAATTGTAGGAATCTAGTGTATGCAATTGTCCTCAATTCCTCATTGGGCGCGGTTACCGTCAATTAGTGTCGAAAATCATTGGAATTGTTCAATAAAGGAAGCTGAAAACACGTTTATAATATTATTAGTGGCGATGAATCTTGAATTTACTTCTACAACCGGAAAATAAACTCAAATCCGCTGTGTGAGTGTTTCACGATGAGGAAAAACCAACAACCAACAACAATGATCGGTTCTCGAAGTGTGTCAAAGAAAATGGTCACAACCCTTCTTTTGTCTCAAAATCTGGTCATGTGGCAACAATTGCTTTAGAATATCTGTTACTTCTCATTAGTATATATAACCATTAATTTACCAGAAGTCATCGCGAGAGTCCCACAACGCAACACACAACGGCAAATCCTCCTACATCAGGTGAATACAGGTGCTCACACTGCCCAAAAATAATTTTTTTTTGGAGCTTTTGAAGCTTCCAACCATCGAATTGTTAAACAATCCACCATATAGCCCCTACTTAAGTTTCATCGATTTTTTACGTTCCAAAAGATCAAAAACAGCGATTTTGCAGGTGTCAACTAAAGACTGGAATAACTGTTTTACCAATCCAAAACCTCGTATAGCGGTTAATCTAGAATTTAATTATTTGTTTGAATAAGAGAGTATTGTATTTTTTTGAGAACGAGAAACAAAAATTCGTTATTGATTAAAATAATTGATAAATTTGCATTTTAACTTATTTTTTAATAAAATATAAAACCAGCACCGATTAATAAATATTTGACAGATATAAATTCCTTTTGTTGATTAAATACATTTTTACAGTAACCTTAAAAGTATTTTAAAAAAATACAAAAAAAATACAAGTTAACATGAAAAAATGTAACTAGGAACTTGAAAGTATTGCAAAACAAATGTAAACTGTACCTTTGTCCCAACTTACATATTTTTAAAGGAAAAAAAAATAATACGAAAAATACTATTACAAAACATAACAAACTTTATTAATATTCCTTTCCATCTTTAATCTCCAAATATTTTACATTTGTCTTTTGGATTCATATTTGAACCCACAGGACAATTGAAGTCGTTGGCAAAATACGGTGAATGTCTTATCCCTCCTACCACTCTAAACTCGGGAATACCATGGTGTTGACTCTTTCCGACGAACGTGTCCTTTTCTGACAACTTTGGTTGGAAGCACATATACGTGCTGCTCATTATCCAGAATAGTTGGTTGGGGGTATAAGTGATACCTGGAAGAGTGGATTCTCGACCGTTATACTGCACCCAGTTTTGGTATGCTGAGTACGCAATGTTGACTGCGTTGAAATCTGCTATATTTTCTTCGCCGCTTGTATGGTTGGTCTGGAAATATTTATAATTGAAAATATATTAAAAACAAAGACTAGATACATGTGGTATTAATAATAAAATGCTGACGACGATTTTTTAGTCCCCTGACATGAGTCATAAATTCACAAATTGTATGAATCAAAAGCTATTCGGGAATAGAAGGTAACGAAATCGTTGACAAGTTTGTCAAATCAGTTTGTTTA
This sequence comes from Diabrotica undecimpunctata, assembly GCF_040954645.1. Taxonomy (NCBI): domain Eukaryota; kingdom Metazoa; phylum Arthropoda; class Insecta; order Coleoptera; family Chrysomelidae; genus Diabrotica; species Diabrotica undecimpunctata. The sequence continues at coordinate 175,380,311 of NC_092805.1, forward strand.
TAGAAAGAAAGAGTAAACAAAAATGTGGAAAGATCTGGAAAGTATTTCAGCTGAATAAAGGAGACGATCCAAATTATTGTTATAAAATAATTTAATGTGAAACAGAAATTAAATGTGTAACCCCTAAGAAATCTAAAACAAAATAAAAGAAACTATTAATACTAAAAAAGCCCTTGGATATAATGTGGTGAGACAAGAAATATTAAAACAGGTTCTCAGAAAATCAATAGTAAAAATAATTAATCTAATACATATATCTTAAACATTGAAAATGTTCCAAGATAATGGAAAATAGCAAAGGTTATAATGAACAAATCCATGAAAACCAAATGAAGTTTGATTATACAGACTCACATCTCTACTACCTGTAATATCAAAACTGTTTGAAGTGCTTGTACTAAAAAGACTAATAATTCAACGAAACCTTATCCCAGTGCACCGGTTTGGTTTTAAAGAAAGTTAATTGTCTATATCGATCAGGTTAACACAATAACAAATATAATACAAAAAGAAAAGGTTAAAAGTCCCGACACTAGAGTGTTGCATGTCTAATAGATTCTTTATTTAGAACTAAAATAGATCAAGGTGGGAGTACTACAAGGTAGTGTGTTAGGAGTGGTACTTTACCTCTTATACGTCACTGATATCCCTTACCTGAAGGAAGATGTGCTAGCGACCTTTACGGATGGGAAAGCTGTCTTATCAATTGGAGAAAATCATGACGAAGTTGTACAGACACTGCAACCTTCAGTAGATAAATAAACGAGTGGATAAAAAAATGGAGAACAAAGCTTAATCGAACAAAATTGATACATATAATCTTTACCAATAAAAAAGAACGGTATCTCTATATCCAAACAATAACAAGGAATACTAAGCTCAGATTGGTCAATACCATTATTTTTCCTATTGGTACTTACGCAGTTGAACCATGGACTCTATGTGAATTGTGAATTCTATGCGTGTCCTGGACAGAACACAGAACTATCCTGTCAATTATGGAAGAGCTTCATGTAAAAGACCAGTCTATTAAAAAAGTAAACTGAGCATACCTAAATTACAATTGTATTAATATTGGTAGTAGAAGGAAATTTAGAAGCCCGAAGACCAAGAGGCAAATCTCCGACTGCAACTCCAACTCAAAAACTGCAATTTTTAAGAAATTTTAAACTATCTGAAATGCTAAGTGTGATGCTGTCCATTGGGACCAAGACGGTTAAAGAGATGACAACCAGATGTGCTAGGACACATGATAATGGCTGTTTTAATATCAGGACAATCCAACCTCTTGACAATGTGGATCTAGAATGAAGAAAGAAAAGAGGAAAACTGTTGAAGTTAGTAAAATCAGTGAGAGGGTTAAATGGAGCCACATTGCGACTTAGTGGACACGCAAAAAAGTGTAAGCAGTTAATACTATAAGCAGGCTACACCCGATAAAAACATTAATAATTCCAAATATAGTTTAATTAAAAATTCTAGCAACCGAGAGAGCAGGCGGGATTTCGTTCAAATTATGGGACCAATGATGAAAAATCTATAGAATACGACAAACCCCTTGTTCCCCCACTTTCATAGATTTTCATAAATCATTCAACACGATCGAAATAGACAGCCTTATAGAAGCAAAGAATGGCAGTAGGGTTGATAAAATTGACAGTATTTACAAAAATGCCAATATGACTGTTAAAACACACGATAAAACCCGACCAATAAAACTAAAACGTGGGATAAGCCAAGGAGATACATTGTCACTGAAATTATTCATAACGGCATTAAAGCATACCTTTAAGATGGTCAATTGGGACCAGAGAGGAGTAACAATAGAAGGCGAAAAGCTTAACCATCTCCGTTTTGCGGATGGCATTCTCATAGATAATTTAGGAAAAGCCACAGATATTTTAAATGAATTGGACTTTGCATGTTCGAAGGTGGGCCTCAGAATGAACTTGACCAAAATTGACAAATTTATGACAAATATCGTCCCCAATAACCATTTAACTTTAAGACAAAATGGTGGAACTGGTGGAGAAATATACGTATTTTGGTCATGAAATAAGAACCAGAAGGAATAACCAAACATGCGAAATCCAAGACGAATTACTTTAGCTTGGTGAGTGTTTGGAAAACTATGAGACACACTCAGGGCCATCATCGATTAGCCTCAAAAGTAAATATTAGACCAATGTGTAAAACTATGACTCTAACCAAGACTACAGCTTTGAAGTTAAGACTAGCACAGAGTCAGAGAAGCATGGAATGGTCTATGTTGCCAGTGACGTTGCGGGTCCGAATAAGAAACGAAGATCTGCGAAGAAGGACCAGTATTGGTGATGTTGTGGAACGCATAGTGGAACTGAAATGGAACTGGGCAGGCCATGTAGCGAGAATACACGACTCACGATGGATGAGCAAAATTACAAATTGGAGGCCAAGAGCAAACAAACGTAGTAGAGAAAGACCATCTACACGTTGGGCTGACGACGTCAGGCGTATCACCAAAAATTGGCAACGAAAAGCACAAAATCGTAAAGAATGGAGGAGTTTAAGGGAGGCCTATGTCCAGCAGTGGACGTGATTAATGAAGGCTGGATGATGATTATGATGATGATGATGAAGTTAAGTTAAAAAGAGCTGCACATTGATCTATATATTGATTATCAAAAAAATATATCAACAAAACTTCTATTTAACTCACCTTATTTTTCCCGTGTCCTATTTCGAAAATATTATACTCGTCATCAACGCACTGTGTTATTTCAGTTCGTTTTTCGATGGTAGCATTGGACCATAAATCTTCTTCGTTTCCTTCTAAATTATAGTAAAGACTGAATCCGTGGGTGATCTCGTGTCCGATGATTGTGCCTAAAGCACCGAAATTCATGTAAGTTGGACGATTTCCGTCGAAAATATTGTCTTGAAGGATCGATGCTGGTAGAACTAAAAATAAATGATATATATATATATATATATATATATATATATATATATATATATATATAAGTTATTCTACACCGGTGGCTTAAACTTGTCATTAATCAAAAATCTTTATTATGTAGTCCTTATTGGTGACTAAAATAAATTATTAATCAAAAACCTGCTTTGGCCAGACGTTTGTTGTTCAAACATTTGATATTATGTTGTTTTTGAATCATGAAAAAAAAAGAGGAGTGTGGAAATTGTCTAAGAAGTAAAATATATTGTCACTTCTTATATTCAGTTCAATGCTTTACTCCAGTCGTCAGAGACGAAAATGCCAATGAACCTCTAAAAATTATACGAACAAGCTGAATTTTACGGAGAATATTAATTTTGGGACCCCAAAAAAGATGCAAACAATTTGCCACAAAAAAATCGATTTACCAATAATCTGTACGTCGTAGAAAAAATGTTTTAAGTAGAAAATGTAGCTAAGATAATTTTAAAGAAAAATGTTTATTAGCACTTTTTGAGTAGAATGAACCATTGTCTCACTAACAACGCAATAAGCGACCGTCGATTTTATCAAATAAACTCAGATTTTATAAAATTGTTAAATACATAAACGTGACGCGATTTTTGCTTTTTTTATGATTCTCATGAGATCAATACTATTATTGTTATATTATTGTTCTGATGCTATTTTCTTGTGGCATTTAAATAGTAATTACTTCAAAACTTATGAAATTTTGGTTTTGAGTTTTGGCAACAAATGTGAGGCATTTAAAATATGCTTGATAAAAATGCTGGAAAAAAACTTTCACATAACAAACGATTTAAAACGTTTAAAACTTTTTTTTTCAATTAGACTAGTAGGTTTTTCAAAAGAATCAAAATTCTGCTATAAGTTACACCAAAAACCGTTTTCTTGAGGGCATTTCCTGTGACGTGCGATCGTTTGTAATGTAAAACATTAAATTCTGCGTTTTTTATTCATATTTATAATGCCTCATATTTGTTGCCACAAATTAAAATTTTATATCATAGGTTTTAAAGATTGATCTCTAAAAATGAAAATTTTACTAGGAATGATCAACGAAAGTGATCAATTTTATTGATCTCACGAGAATCGTAAAAAATTACAAAAGACGCGCCACGACTTTTGCCATTGACTTTTTAACACCTGTATAAAGTCTGAGTGATGAAGTCTTAGATGTGGCAAAACACAGAAACTGTATACGAAAGCTGCACTCTTTATCTTTAAAACGTATATTGATTTTTGTCGATAAGGCACTTGGACCAAAAGATATCGAATTTATATCGTCAACTGATACAAATTTTATTAACCATTGATATTAACCATTTACAGTCGTGATATGAAAATTATATCTAATTTATATTGGAATCAAACTGCCAAGGTAAGAGTTGACAACCAATACACCCAAAATATCAAAATACAATGAGGAGTCCGCCAGGGTTGCGTGCTGGCCCCACTACTTCTCAATGTCTACAGTGAAGCCGTATTTCAAAAAGCGCTCTCAGACTCAATAGAAGGTATATCTATCAATGGAGAAGTTTTGAATAACTTATGTTTTGCAGACGATACGGTAATAATGACGGATAACAACAATGATTTACAAAACGTAATGCAACGCCTTAATGAACGCTGTCATGAGTACGGACTGAAGATAAACTTAAAGAAAACTAAATGCATGATCATGACTTAATCTGCACATGCAAATATCCAACTGACTATTGAAGATACTGCAATTGAGACTGTTAATAACTATAAATACTTAGGAATATGGATAACATCAGATGTAGACCAAATCAAAGAAATTAGGACACGCATTGAAATAGCACGTGCATCATTCATTAAACTTAAAAAGTTTCTTTGTTGTCGGGATATAAGGTTAGAACTACGCCTGAGAATGCTTCGATGTTATGTGTTCTCTACTCTTCTTTATGGCTTGGAAGCGTGGACACTAAAACAAGTCCATCTGAATAAGTTGGCCGCCTTTGTATTTTGGTGTTACAGAAGAATCCTACGAATATCGTGGATTCAAAGAATGTCAAACGTGGAAGTAACTAGAAGGATAGGAAATGAGGCGGAAATAATATTAACTATCAAAAGACGAAAACTTGCTTACTTAGGACATGTGATGAGAGGGCAAAAATACGCATTATTACAACTTATTATGCAAGGCAAAATTCGAGGAAAGCGAAATGTGGGAAGACGAAGAATATCCTGGCTTAAAAACTTAAGGGAATGGTTTGAATGCAGTAGTGCAGAACTTTTTAGAGCGGCAGTCAACAGAGTCCGCATAGCCATGATGATTTCCAACCTTCGATAGAAGATGGAACTTAAAGAAGAATTGATTTCACGCGCGTAGCTGACACTTAAAATCGACGGTCGCTTCAAGCGTTGTTTCTGAAAGAACAGTTATTTTAACATTTGAGGTAATAAACATTTTTGTTTAAAATTATCTTAGCCACATTTTTTTTTTCAAAACATTTTTTCTACGGTGTATAGATTCTTGGCAAATAGATTTTTTTGCGTTTTTACCTTCTACGAGGGGGGTTTTAGGGAAACGCCTAGGAGTAACAGCGGTAAACTTTTTTGCATCTTTTTTGGGGTCCCAAAATTAATATTCTCGGCAAAATTCAGTTTGTTCGTATAATTTTTAGGGGTCAACTATCCGACGACTCTCTTAAGAAGATATCTGTAAAGAAGAAGACTAAAATGTTTTCTACTACTACTACTATTATTTAATAAACCAGACGACTAGTTTTTCCACCTATAGTTAATTTCACGTAAGTCGACTTTGCTCTTAGTACAAGGGATAATCCTTTTTTGTCCTTCTACTTTTCATATTGTTACGCCTTCTCTTTTTTGAGCCTTAAAACTTGATACATTTGATCCTCTTTGTTTTATGTTTAACAATTCTCTCGACTCCTTTAATAATTCGTTGCAATTCAATTTTTTTCAAGAAAATATCGGTTGAAGATGGAATATTTTTCTCTTTTAACCATTAACATATTGAAAAATCCAATACTTACTTAAAACGTTAAATAAACGTAAATAATACGCATTGACTGACATTTCTGGTAATCGGAAATGGATAAGAACATCTTTCGTGTTAATATTACGAAACACCCTATCCAAATTCACCTTAAGAGCCATTCTTGCTAAATCAATGGCAGTTGCATTTTTATTTGGAAGGTGTTTAACCTAAAACACAAAGTTACCTCTTTAGAGTATAACAAAAATAAGAATAACAAAAGTCGCAAGATACGTTTATTACAATAATCATCATGTACCAAAAATTATATTTTTTCATCGACTCAATTTCACAGATATTGTAGTAATTACTTTGCATAAAATTTTATTAAAAACAACATTTTTTACACACAATTTGGTGATAATATCTACGGATATCATAAATTGAACAGTCTGTTGATGATTTTTTGGAAATGGAGCGTGAATTTGGTCGTCTAAAAATACAGTTTTGGACCCTTTGAGTTTCTTACCTTATCGAACCCTGTCAATTCTTCTATTTTAGTAATATTAAACGCTTCATCAAGCCAACCAATAGCTGCGGTAATATTCTGTAATCGCTTTATAGCGTTTTCTCTGCTTTCGTCGTCGATCCATTCAGATCGATCTATATACTCCTCCATGGCGGATTTTACATAGTCAACCATGGTTTGTATTTGTTTCTTCTTTTGTGGTGGTGTGTATCTTCGAACGTATTCTGCATCGGCGGTATTTCTAAACCTGTGTAAAGATTTTATATAAGTTTTAAGAAATGTAGACTTCTTAATATCCTTCTACAACCATTTTCTTGTGGCATGATTGACACTGAATATTTTATACTTTTTTGGGAATAATATAAAGTTTAATTCAAATTACGGTTTTTATTTTTAACATTTCGAGTTATAATTTTAAAGTTGTTTTCAAAAAATCCATGAAATAAAATTAAAAAAAAAATTATCTAACCCGTAAAATAAAGAAAAGTCGGTTTAATATTTTCAACCCCTAAATCGTTATAGTTTGACAACAAAAATTTTTATGTCCCTCAATTTATTGCGAACTTTACTCATTGGTCTAAGGGCAAAGCCATTTTTCGTGGCCGATTGGGGTTCATAAAATTTTACTACTAATTTTTATGTAGGTATTTTACGATAATCCGAATTTTTGGCCAGGAATTTGTTATTAACAATTTAATTATTTAAATGCTTATAACTAATAAACCAATGAATATATTGCCTTTTTTAAATTACGGTTTGTGTGTTTAAGAAAACTAACCGAACAAACATTGAAAAATTTAAATTGGTTTATTAGTAGCAGAAAGGTGAAAGTAAAGGTGAACGATATAGAAACAAATAATATACCGATTGCGAGAAGGGTTAGGCAAGGATGCGTCTTGTCTCCGGCGCTTTTCAACGTGTACTCACAGGTCATATTCAGAAAAGCCTTATGAGAAAGAAAAGAGGGAATAAGAATTGGAGAAATCATAAACACCATGAGATTTGCAGATGACACGGTAATTATGGCTAAGAGTATAGAAGAACTACAAACTTTACTAGAATCAATAAATAATGAATGCATTCAAAGTGGACTTGATATCCACACAGATAAGACCAAATTTATGATAGTATCAAGGAGTCCAATAAATAATGAACAACTAACTCTTGGTGGACAGCAAATAGAGAGAGTGAAAAAATATAAATATCTGGGAGCTTACGTCAACACAGAATTAGATCCAGACCAAGAGATCAGATTACGAATAGAAATGGCAAGGGCAGCGTTCTTAAAATTCAAGCAATTGCTCTGTGACAAAAATCTGAATACTGCGCTGAGACTGAGGTTTGTTGAATGTTACGTCTGGTCGCAACTATTGTGCGGGGTAGAAACATGGACATTAAAAGCGCAAATAGTTAAGAAGCTTGAATCCTTTGAACTTTGGATATACCGGAGAATGTTGAGAATTCCATGGACTGCCAGGGTCACCAATGAGGAAGTGCTGAGAAGGATGGGTCGAGAGAAAAAATTGTTGAGAACAATAAAAGTACGCAAGACTGCATACCTTGGACACATACTGAGAAATGATAAATATAGTCTTCTGCAGGTCATCATGCAGGGTAAAGTCGATGGCAAAAAGAGAATAGGTAGAAAGAGGAAGTCATGGCTGCGAAATATTCGAGACTGGACAAACATGACTGTAGACGAATTATTTCACGTTGCAAAAGACAGAGAAACTTTTAGAAATGTGGTCGCCAACCTCCGTTAATGGGGACGGCATAGGAAGAAGAAGAAGTAGCAAAAATATTGCAAATGTATTGTTAAAAAATAAAAAATTATCGACTATATTAGACATTTTCGCTTATAACTTTGCTTTTGGTTAACGTAAACAGATTTAAAGCATATCATTTTAAAGCTATGATTATAATATGCTTTAAAATGAATTTTGAGGAATTAAATTTTTTGAGGAAGTTATACATATACAATTTGGGTGTAAAAAACAATCGATACAATTTTTTTGTTTTGTAATGATTTTTCAGTGGTATGAGATCAAACATTTTAGTATAAAAATAGTCCACAAGTGGACCTCTTCTTTAACAAATATGAAGCACTGCTATCAAAATTTAACTTTACTTCCTCAAAGGATTAACTGTGATGAGACTGGAGTTTCTGTGGTCCATGATAATACCTCAATCACAGAAAAAATAACAATAATTTCTTTTTCCGTGCCTCAGTGGTTCTGTCACAGAAAGGAAAAAAGCAGGTTAGTAAAATCAAGTCGGGAGAGAGAGAGGCAGAAATGTAACTGTGCTAGTATCTATCAACGCGACAGGTGATGTAGTTTTACATTCATTATTTGTATTTGGTAGGAATAAAATGGCAGAAGAGTTTAAAAAGGATGGTCCCGAGGTAAGCATTTTTGATTGTGAACAAAGTAGGTGGACCACTGCCAATTCATTTTAGCTTTGGCTAAAAATATCTGTCGCTCTAGTGAATCCAATTAAGAAATGGCTTTTTTAATACTTGATGACCACAGTTCTCAGAAGAAATTACAAGTAATTATATAAGCAAGAGAACCACAATGTTAACATCATAAGTCTACCCCCTCACATTACTCACAAACTTCAGCCCCTTGACCTAGCAAGAATGAGACCCTTCAAAGCTGCGTACAATGAAGCTTATGCAAAGTAGATGAACCAATGAACAAGGAGACATTGCTGGATTGATTGAAACAGCTTTCCAAGTTATTTGTAGGATGGAACTTGCATAGTTTGGGTTTGTCTGTACTGATTTGTAACCATTGTAGAAGACCATTTTTACAGATCTAGACTATCTTGCTGCAACTCACTTTCTGAAGACAATGAAGCACATAGTGACACAGTCCCCTGCACAACAACGTCTTTATCTAGACCACCATTGGCTGTAACAGAGAGGTTTGATGAGGCTTTATCTACCTCTTCTGAAAAACCACTAAAATTGTAATGCACAGTTTTTCCGCCCTACACATCTTCGGCAACTGTGACACCTCTACTTTTAGCTATTGCCAGCACTTCTAAATCCTGCCATGGACTTCATAGCCCGAGCCTTCCTTATTTCAAATTGTGACTGACAAAGTTTCACCTGTAACAAACGAGGCTAGGAAGAAAATTATTCAAAGAAAGAGATGAACTGAAAAGAGTGAGATTTTGACTTGATCTCTTTATAAAACTGTGTTAGAGACGAGGTTTAAGGAATAACAAGAGAAGATCAAAAAGGCAGCAGAGAAAAAGACAAAGAAAATACAACTAGAGGGAAAAAACCAAACCAAACAGCTTGAACATAGAAAAAAACAAAAGAAGAGTCTTGATGTGAATAGACAACTTTTCACGTCAACGATACTAATGAAGAAGAAATTACTGATTTTCCCATTTGCGGAGAAACTACAAATGAAGATTGGGTACATGCAAGCGGTGGGCGCACGGATCAAGAAAATCTTCTTTTTTATAAGTGGGAAAATTGCGCAACGTGAACATTTGTACGCAAATAATATTTAAAAATATTTACATAACTCACAACATATTTAAAAAAAAGTATGCTACCCATGCTATTAAAGTGTTTTTAATGTGTCCGGTACTGGGCAAGTGTTTCTATAATACAACAAAAAATTAATTTTTTTATTTGTTCATTTGATATATGTTTAACCTCGGAATTTGGCGAATATTATTTTTTTTTGTGTTCAATAAACATGTTTACTTTTAAAATAGAGCATTTTTATTTCTTATATATGTTTCCAAAAAAAATTATTTTCAAAAAGTTTTAGGTGTCGTGGGCATTTGTTTTAAGTTCGTTTTGACTTTAACTGTGTCATTGGTATGCCATTTACTAGATACTCCTTTTTAATGACAATTTACATAAGTTTATATGTTAATACGTACATGGATATAAAATAAATTTGATTTCTATCAATTTGTCTAGTGCTGGAATCTTACTCTTGTAGTTGTCAATATCAGTTTAATTTATTAATAATATATTACACTAAATCCGATTATTTATCGTGACACTGGACATTCTGCATCGTACAAAATGTGTAAAATCACACATTACTTATCAAATAAAAATAAAAATCAAGTTTTTACAGTTGGTACCGGGTCGTAAGTTGTATATATTATTAACGGAACTCGTAAAATAGATGCCACATAGATTTGAATGCTAAACGGTCATTAAGTACATTAAATCTACATTCGACTAATGGACCACCATAGCTGAGATCATGGTTGAATTTATTTAACAAACGATTGGTCAATATATAGGTATTATATATACTTGATCCTATATTAACTCCTCTACATTGAACAAACAATACTTAAAATCGGGTTTTTAATAAAAACAAAAGCTAATTTTTATAGAAAATATAACAGTGGTGAAATTCTTTAAAAAAAATTACCTTTTATGTGTAGATTTAATTATGTAAAAGATATGCCAGTAGACTTCTCAATATTATGATAAAGTAATCATCTAATATGCTTCTTATCAAATGTATGCTTTTATTTATTAGGTATACAAAAAAAATACTTCTTCACGTTTAGTTTTCAAGTAAAACCCTGTTTAAGTTGCTTTATGTTTATTTTTATTCTGCTTGTTTATTCCTTGAACTTAAAGATTTTGTATAATTATCCTGATATAATCTTCATACTTTCTGCAGTATATCTCACGAATTTACGACTATTTTGGACTAATCGAAGAATGGAAAAAGAAAAGCATACCAGCAAACATACCAGCAAACGAATGGAAAAGATACCTGACGGAACTGTTTAAAGGAAAGGAAAATAATAATCAACACAATAATGTACCTGAATTAAGACACGAAATAGAAATCAGTTTTCAGGAAGTAGAGATAGCCATAAATTCACTCAAAAATGGAAAGCCACCAGGACCAGACGGAATAACCAACGAGCTTCTAAAACACGGAGGAGAAAGTATAACTGAATTTTGTCAGATTAACAACAAGGATTCAGATCCGGAAGATCCTGCGTAGAGGCCGTATTTGTACTAAGACAAATCACAGAAAAGGAAAAATCGAGTACAATAAACTAGTGTATCTATCTTTTATAGAACTGACAAAGGCTTTCGATCGTATCCAAGTCGAAGACGTCTTACGCCTACTGTATAAAAGAAACATACCAATCAATATTATACAAACCATCGAAAATATCTACTTCCATAATCGAATACAGGCCAGTGGCGGCTGGTGTGATAAAATTTTGGATAGGCCAAGCCAGCAAATTACATATTAATAGCTATGTGTAATCAGTGACGGATTCAGAGGAAGGGGTCATGGGGTCATGACCCTCCCCTAACTAATTTTTTAATGATTTTTCTGTTCATTTTAACTTCTGCGTTGTATCTCATTTTTGCGATTTTTGATTTTTCATCTAGCAAATCGCGAACAGAAAATGCCCTCTTCTGTACACCCTTAAAGGACAGGAAATTACTTAAATGTTCCTTGCAACTGGAATGTTTTTTAAGGAGGCAGACATATTTTTTAAATCAAAGTATCCTTCATAATTCCATACACATTTCTTATTAGAAAATAACAAACACGGCCAACAATATAGTCTGATTTTCGTAATATTTCCAGACAACCATTTGTAGACATCATACCAAGAGCAATTAAAAATATTACATTACTATTACTGCAACCTGGTAAAGCGTCATAAAAACCTTATGTATCAGTTATAAAACAATCTCACATATATAAGTTGCATACAATCAAGCGATATAGAAATCATGCAAATGTGATTTTTTTTCTTCAAATTTTACGAATTTTTTAAAAATTTATTTGGGCAACCATGCACTTGTTTGCCATTGATGTTTGTTTAAAAATATGTTACAATTATAGATTATGTTACATATTTTTTATCATAATTTAAAAGAAAATTTATATTACAATTCGATAATTACGTACAAGTGACAACGATGGTCGTCGTAGGCCCGATCGTCTGGTGCCTAAACAGCAAGCATAAATACGACAATATAAATCGTTGTCCGGCAAGCTGCTTAACTTCAAACGTTTTTTGTACGGGGATCTTATTGTAAGCTGGGTCGGCCAGTTCCGATCGGGCCTATTAATGATATTTAAAATGCGTGAATACGATTCGATGCTTTATGTGGTAATATAATAACATAGTTGTTATTATATTATAGTATTGAGTGATTTAGTACATTTAAAAGTTATTTACATGCACTAACATAATTTTTGAATATATGTTTTTCAATTTTAAAGCTCTTAAAATTATTGGGTAGGTCCGGCCTATCGTGCCTACCCCCAAAAGCCGCCACTGATACAGGCAAAGATAAATGAAAAACAAAGACAGAGAACAAAGCGGAGTCATACAGGGTGACTTGTTAAGCCAACTTCTCTTTAGTATAATAATGGACGAAATAATACAAGCAGTACGTAAAAGTCGTGGTTACAGAATGTAAAACAAAGAAATCTAAATATTAGGTTATGCAGACGACGCCACAGTAATCACCTAGACAGAAGACGAGCTATAAAAGTTAAACCCATATCTTCAATACAACAGCCAAGAAATACAATGTGATATTATCATCAGAAAAAAATAACCAAATGTATGACAACATCTAAATACCCACTACGATGTAAAATCGAAATTCTTGGGAAAATATTAAAGCAGGAAGCAAGGTTTAGATATCTGGGAATAGATATAACTAGTTCTCTATTACTATACTAGATCTTTTAATGACACAATCTGGAAGAACAGAGATGAAAATACTCCGACGAATATCAGGGAAAAGTCTGTTGGATAGGGAGAGAAGCGAAAACATAAGAAGAGCATGCAATATAGAAGACATACATGGATGGGTGACAAAACGGAAACAGGAGTGGTACAAACACATTAGTAGAATGGCAGAGGATAGAATAGTACGAATAGCACGAAAAAAGTCACCAAATGGATGAAGAAGTATTGGTAGATTAAGAAAAAGATGGTGCGATAATTTAAACAACTTAGGAGGCTACTATTGAAGAAGAAAGATGTTTTAAAGCCTACATATAAAAAGGAAGAAGAAGAGAAAGAGAAAAGTATTTTTGAAGTGTGTACAATAGAACAATAATATACATATCTAATTTAAAGTTTACAATTTTCCATTAAACAAACATAAAAAAAACTGTACACCTAACTCTACACACATTAAAAATTTGGTTATGGTATTGGTGTCAGAACCGAACCATTTGTTGGAGTTAAAGCAGCAGATAAAATGAGCGGAATCGAATGCCAGCCTTTTAAATGATTCCGAAATGGTGACAATTGACATAATGTCACTAGAATATTAAGAATATTAAATTATAAAGAAATTGATGAAATGAAATTCATAATGAGAGAAGAATTTTATCGAATATTATCCAAAATTAAGTTTTTTAAATCTTGATTTACATAGTATCATAAAAAATATGTTGAAAATTGACTGAAGGTCAACTTAGGATCAATCGATCCCCAAGTTATATCCAAAACAAAATGTTCAAACATTACAATATTTATAGATGTAAAGACTGGTTGATAATATCGGTAACTGACATTTATCAACAAATCATACGTAATATTAAATATAAAAATACTTACAAGTTCTTACTGATCTTGTAACATAATTCATCTCGTGTGTCTGTTGTCTTTTCCTCCTCCAGCAATTTTGTAATTTGCTCGTATTTGTCACGTATTTTTTTCGATAAATAATTAATGTTAGTGGAGAGCAAGATCCATGCTATGTAGTTTGCTTGAACCCTTAATAAATTAAAAAAATCATTATTATAAAAATTGATCACTATATAATATAATACTACCACTGCTATAAGAGGCGGATGTCTTTAAAATTGTCCGTTGTAGTGTTTGTTGTCGTTAATGTTTTAAAATTTTAAAACTGGTGCTGTTTGCGGAGCTCTTTTGGTCAGGATAGTAAAAGGAGTCTCTATCAGTATGTTACTTCTTTTTCTGTAAGTGATACTTCGTTACCGAATTTTCACCATTATCATGGCTATTCTTAATTAAGTGGCAAAGCCGCAGAAAAGCTCTTTAATATTTGTTTGATCTTATGTTAGGTCCTTTGGTTTTTTAAAATTGTAATGTTATGAACGTTACACGTTTTTCTTTTTCATTTTCCTTCTACATTTTTCAATTTTTCTTCTAATAATTATTTTATTCCAATTTCTTTTGAATTTATTCATTTGTTAACGCTGTATCTGTTGTATTTGACTATTTTTATTTTAATAATAGTTGACGCTCAATTTTCTATTTACGAAATATTCCGTCATATTCTTTATTATCCAATTTTAGTTTTCACTTGTTTCGATTCTATTCCCTGTATTTAGACACCATATCGACTCCATTCTATTCTATGCCATAGACATATATAAAATGTCTATGTCCTACCTCAACTCGACAAAATATATTTGTCAGTTGGCAACTCCGTTCTTTCTTGTCATGTTTTGCTTCAATTTTATTTCCACATATTTGTAAAGCTGCTAGCAGGATTTGCTTAGTTTTTATTTAATATTAAAATTTAATTTGTACGCCCCACGTAAAGAAAAAAATCTCGGAATAAACTAGAAGAAAATGTATGTATAGGTTATTGGTAAGACATCCTACCATGTCAATCTGCTATTAAATATTTCTGTACAAACAAATTCTTAAGCCCTTATTATGGACATAAAACATCCAGCTGTGGGGTTGTGCCAGCAAAAGCAATCTAGGAATAATCCAGCGTTTTCAGAATAAAGCGCTGAGAAATATTGTTAATGCTCCTGGGTATTTCAGAAATAGTGACCTCCATAAAGACTTTTAATCACGGAGATAGAAAAACGACTTTTCAATCACAGTAACCCCGAAGCCATCCAGCTCTTTAACAATGTGAGTTTGGTCAGAAGACTCAAGGGAAAATGTGTGTAATTAAGTTATTAGATTCTAAGAATCGCCAGTGGATAGGCCTTTTTCTTGTTAGTAATTTAAGTTCATATTTTTTCAGTGTATTTAGTAGTACCCCTAGTTAGATAAGTCAGGTACCTATTTAATTTGTTTCTAAAGATTCTTCATACCTAATCGAATCCGTTAAGAATACAATCAAGCTCTGAATGATTTTCCAGAAGGGTTTTCGAAAAGGATTGAGAACTAGAAGGGCTTTGTTTGCGCTATCAATTTTATTAGAGAAGTGCAAAGACCAACGAAAAAAAGTCTATCTATGTTTTGTAGATTATCCTAAAACATTAGATTGTATCACACATTCATATTGAATATTGGGACCCATTTTGCGAAAATGATGTGTGGAGAATAAGGTTCAACCACGAGATATACCAATATTACAAAAAACTCCCATAGCAAATAATGCAAAATTACAAAGATTGCGTTGGGCATGTCACCTTATAGGAATCAATAAAAAAAAGAACACCTATCAGAATGCTTAGTGGAACTATGGTGGTACTTCGGCCAGTAGGAAGACCAAGGAAGAGGTGGATAACTGGAGAAGAGCATTCAAGAAAAGGGATGCTTGGAAGCGGATGCTGGGGGATTAGATGTAGCGCCAACAAGAGATAGAGAGAAAGTTGTTACTCCAAAGCGCACTCGAAGACACAGAAGATGACATCAAAGTGAATGGAATATTCATAAACAATGTAATAGGTATATGAAAATGACACAGTTATAACTGCAGACATTTTAGAGGGCTTTCATAGCGGCTACTTAACAAAATATAAGCTGAATGCTTAAGCATTAAGCTATTGGACTTAAAAATTAACACGAAAAAAACAGTGGCAGATTAAATCTATATAGAACTGAAGTTTTCAAGTTCAAAAACCTGGACAAATGAGTCGGTGAGAATCTTTAGTCCCGGCTTAAAAAAAAATCAGAGCCCAGATTGAAATGGCTAGATGAAACTTTTTAAAAATATGTAGCTTCTTACGCGATAAATCCCTCGATATACAAATACGAAAAAATTTTAAAGTACAATATGTATTTCACACTTTTGTATATTGTTAAAACGTGGATGTTAAAAATTAGTAGCCTGAATAGGTTTGACGCATTTGAAATGTGATTAAATCAAAGAATATTGCGAATACCTTGGGCTACCCAAATTTGGGAAATTTTCTTGGTAAAGTAATAAGACACGAGATATTTCACTTACTTCAAACTCATAATAGAGGGTAAGACCAATGATAGACGAGCATCAGGACATAGGAAGTTTATACGAAATTGGACAGGCTTGTGCGTTTCTTGGTAGCATATATAGTATGGTAGTATATAACAATTTTCTGTTGGTAATTTTATGTACGTCTTGTATGTATATGTTGTGTTTATATGTTGTTTTTTCCTAGTTGCACATATTATACCTTTTGGGTGTACGATGAAAAAGGTAGTAAAGACTAGTCAGATATCCATCTAGATCAAATACCACTTGGTCAGTAGGTTTTAAGTCAATGTCAGTGTATTTTCGTAGAAAGTCCAGCCAATCAATTTTAATTAAATTGTGCTTAAGATCACGCAACGTTATATTTCTTCTCTCGTCGCTGTTGTAAGCCAGGGATTTGTTGTTGTGCTCTGTAGCAATCTGCAAAACGATAAACAGTTTTTTGGTAAGAAAAGACACACAAAAATTGTAAAGGAAAGCTAAAGTTATCAATAGTAAAACAAGAAAATGTTGGGTATTGTGGGTGATTTAAAAACAGAAAAAAAAAGAAATGAAGAAGATTCAATCAAATTCAAAAGAACTACAGAAAACTGATAATTGATGTGAATTTTAGAAGAATAAGCAAGAAAATGATATATAATAATTGAAAAACCTATACCTCTTGCTGATTATATTAAAGTGAGGAAAAATTACCTTATAAGCGCTTAATTCTTTGAAAAACTATAGAAAAAGAGATTTCTCGTGCACAGTATTAGCCATGCCCAAAAAGGTTTTTGATCATATATTATACAAGAAATGTTTTTAGTTGCCAAATACCCAATAAGTTGAAAAACTAAATTAGAGTCAATCGAAACTTAAAATTACCTTAATCTACTGATAGCAAAGGAACGAAAGATTGAAAAAGATACGCAGATATTCATATAAAAGGGGAAAGAAGTCGCTAAGTTAAAGATAGAGCTTACCTCTTTCAGTCTTTCCACAAAATTTACCGCAACCCTTAAATCTGCTTTGATATCTACACTAGTAGCTCCTAAGTCTTTAAGAATATCATGTATGTGGTCAATGACACTATCATTTAAATTAAATGAACTGATTTCCGTTGCGTCTGGTGGTTTTAACTAAAAATAAAAAACACATTATTTGTTATACACAACACGTTATGTTCTTCGTCTTTGCATATCCTTTGATTGATTTTTAGAAGTTACTAGTCCATTTTCCTTATACTTTACGATCCTTTCCAAATTTTATTTTCCAACTTGAATTCATAATTCACTACCTACCGTATTTTATAGTAGGTAGTGTTATTTCATTCGTAAATTTTCAGTTTATTCTTTTGAATAAACTCAGATTTATTCCTTTTTTAACTCAGAAGTTTTTGTTTTTTTTGTCAGTTTGTTTTGTAATTTTTTTCCAAAAGATCATCTGCTGTGCCTTCTTTTGAAAGGTAGATTTGGATAAATAATAATATTTGTTGAGGTTGCAGTTCAATTGGTAGAATTTTAAGTTCATGGTTTCGAAATTTTTTTCGGGACAAGACAACGGGGTACTACCGAATTTCTTACGAACAAATCGATCCATCAGAACAAGTCAAGCCAATAGAATATATGCAAAACTAGACACTAGACGAAATTTGGCGAAGGTTGACAAGGAACTTCTCGATTTATTTTACGTTTTGAGCAGCAGGTTGAAATATGCAGGTTAGAATAAGATTGAATCCATTTGTTACAAAAAAATGGAAAATGAACTAGAAAGGAACACTGAACGCCAGAAACACAAATACGAACGCTTAACCAAACATAAGGAGGTAGAATCAAAACAAAACACAGATAGGAAAGTTGTCAACTTTTCACATAAGGTTTTAACTCCGGTTAATACCGAATACCATGCACATGTGGAATGGTATGTGTGGGAACCAAGACACACAAACATAAGGATAAACGAACAAAAAGCCATTGTCGTTTAGGACATATCGACAAATCTGCCGTTGCCAAACACGCTGTGGGAAGCGGAGAACATCGGATACTCTTTGAAGAAACGCAGATGCTGGAACATGAAAAAAGAAAAGCTACCAACGACGGCATACCCCCTCACGCCGAAACCAGTGGAGGGGAGCCGAGTACAAAATATAAATATGGCCTCCGTAGTACAACGCGGCGTCAGTTTTAGCTTACAATCGAAGCAGTAACATCTCCAGAAGATGCCAAACCCTAGTTTTGGCGAAACGTCGAGAACTAATCTCAGAAGACAACGACCTAACAGCCCGAACAAACAGCTTAACAAGTTAGATGATGGCTGTGACGCACCGAATTTATTTGTTTCAGATGTGTCTAAAATATTTATATTATGAATTTGCCATTTCTTCTTTTAGTTCTATAAGTAATCTTGTTTCCTGAAGTGGCACCATAGCAATATCCAGTACATCATTGGCTTCATATTTGTATAAGATAGGTTTTTATTTAATTTCTTCTTCTTTATTTGACATCTCTTAGAAGGATGACGATCTTCACAATAATCTGCACCTTCGATAAAATAGTCTGAAGATTCCACGAAAATTTCCTTAACTTCCTTTTTTAAATGTTTGTATTGGTATCCCCATTTAATTTCTGCCACATTATTATAACCAACGTGTACACCGTAACTAACATTCTAACAGACTACAAAAATTTCACTATTGTGTAGGTGTAAAATTTTCTCTAACCTTTAAACGACTATAGGCCGTACGCCTATGTCTCTATGCCTTTAAATTGATGTGAGTAATGACGCTTGTAGGACACGTCGAGCATTGTAAACTATCTACATACCTCATTTGTTTTCTTTAAAACAAGAATGGAACAATCTGTCCCATGAATAATTCGTTTCTACATGGATATTATGCAAAAAAATCCAACGAGGATGTCGGGCACGTAAAAGAACATAAGCAGAAGCATGAGCCTAATGATTTTAATATTTAAATAATTCGAACAGATTTAAATGCCGAGGTCATTAAACTCACAACATGATCTAATAAAGAAATTGTTTTATAATTAATAGTTTATACGCGTATTTCTGTGGGGCATATCTTGTTTTGGCAGGTTGAGTGATGGTTGATATTAAATTTTATTTTGTTTCGAACAGAGTTTTTATTCTTGTGATGTTCTGGTCATATTTAGTATGATATAATTGAGCTCGTTTTAATACCCATTTGTCTATTTTACAATTTTTAAGACAAAAAACTTGAAATATACTCGTCAAAAAGAAGCTGAATGGAAAAATCTGTTGAAAATACTGAAATGAAAATAATTTATCATGAAAACAACAGAAATTGTTTAGACTTTACCCACAACATTCTTCCGTCACTTGTGTGATTCTCGTAGATCTGAATTGAGATGAAAAATCCATGATATAGTCCTAGTTTCCTAGCTTGAAGTGTAGCGCTTTGCCAAGTATATTTCCGTTCGTTCCAGGTGTGCATTTTAATAATTGGCCAGCCTCCAATTGCCTAAAACATAAACCCAAAACTTGTAGAAAAGGTACATACATTTGCTATCTAAAGAAGATAGGTATATACATAGGGACAACAAATAATGTTTGTGACCAGATTACCCAAATAACCCAGAAACCCCAGAAATACTTTAAAACAAACAAGGTAATATAAACATAGAGGAAATTTAAAAAAAAAAAACCCGAAAATCAAAACGGTAGAAGTCAGTGAAAATAGAAGATACAGCGATGTAACAAAGAATGCAAGGAGACATGTACCATCGTAACAAGAAAAAGAAACTGGTATTACATTAAAAATAATATTGGAAAAGCTCACCAAGATTGATGACGAAATAACTTTCGATAAATCGATATCAGAGTTACCCGACTAGAGCATAGCGCTAAAGGAGCTATTCCGAAAATCAAAAATGGCTAAGAACCTTCGAATTATGGCGTGAAACGCAAATGAACAACATCAGATAGAGTTGGAAGCAGTACTAGACATTGAGAAAATTGATCTGTGTCTCGTTTCTGAAACATACTTCACTAAACAGTCATATGTAAACTTTAGGGGGTACAGAGTATATCCTACTGTACACCCAGATAATATATCATAATCTAAGATAAATAGATCTAAGATAATTAAAATATGCAACTGAGCACATACAAGCTACAACAGTATGTCTGAAGATGAAAACACATATCGTAAATATAAGTTCAATATATTGTCCTCCTAGACACTCCATTAAAAAAGAACAATATAAAGAATTTATGAACACTTTTGGACAAAGATACATCATCGGTGGCGACTTTAATGCAAAGAATAACCACTGGGGCTCTAGGCTATATACAACTAAAAGAACTATTGTCAGCTGTTAAAGAACAAAAGAGTGAAGTAATATACTGAGTGGACCAACATACTGAGTGGCCTACCGATAGGAACAAAATTCCAGACCTGATAGATTTCTTTATTCTAGCTAACTATATGCATATCAGGCTGGAAAGTGAACTCTGCTCATTCACCGATTATTTTAACTATGAATGATACAGTGAGCCAAAAAGAGTTCAATTCAATATTGACTAATAAAAAAACTGACTGGGAAAGCTTTAAAATAAACCTTGAATACAAAATTAATCTTGCCGTGCCATTGTGAAACACGAGGCAACTTAAGTTTTTATAAAAAATATCGCAACAGGTAGCTTGGGAAAATACTCTCACAATAACTTCTAGAACAAAAGGGAACAACTATCCAAAATAAATCAGAGAACTCATAGGAGAAAAAAGGAAGTTCAGAAAAAAATGGCAGCAATACGGAGCTCCACGAGACAAATCTAGTCTAAATAATGCTACACAAAAACTAAAAAGGGAGATACAGAATATAAAAAATTCAACAATTAATTCTTTTTTAAGTAATTTAAGAACTGACCAGAACACAGATTATTCGTTATGGAAGGCAACAAAACGAATGAAGAGAATAAGTATTCATTCTCCTCCTTATCAAGTTGGAAAACGGCAACTTGGCTAGAAGTAGCGAACAGAAAGCAGAACGATTTGCAGATCATTTAGAAAGCACGTTCAAACCCAACGGCAATCATGGTGAAGAACTAAGATGGAAAGAACCATTCCAAATCGAAGAAAGAATAACGTTTACATCATTTAGAGAAGTATCAACAGAGATAAAAGAGAATATAAATCCTAAAAAATCTCCAGGATCTCGAAACAGGATAAATATTAAAAATCTACCAAGAAAAGCCATACCTAATAAATGCTGCTTTTAGATTGAGATATGTTCTCAGACTCTGGAAAGTTTGGAAAGTCAAACCAGATAAACCTCCAAATGAAGTGACATCCTATCGACCAATATCAATTCTTCCGGTGACGTCAAAAATATTTGTTGAAAAAATTCTATTGATAAGATTAAAACCAATAATAGAAAGAAAAAATCTTATACCAATCCATCAATTTGGCTTCAGAAATAAACATTCCACTATAGATTAAGTTAACAGAATAACGAATATAATAGAAAAAACATTAGAAGAAAAGAAAGTCTGCTCTACAATATTCTTGGACGTTGCACAGGCAGTTGATAAAGTCTGGCATAAGGGTTTAAACTATAAACTAAGAACGTTCATGCTTAAACAGTATTCAGAAATCTTAGAATCATACATTGCGAACAGATTGTATTTCAGAGTCAAACAAGAAGTGTACACCGATTTAAGGAGATCAAAACTGGCGTGTCACAAGGGAGTGTATTAGATCCGGTCCTGTACACTATTACCACACCTTCGCGGATGAGACAGTCATACTAGCGTTAGGAGACACTAGTGAAGAAGCGACTGATAAGTTGCAACTATCAGTAAATAAAATACATACCTGGTCAAGAAAATGGCAAATAAAATTAAATAAGACT
The DNA here is from genome assembly GCF_040954645.1 of Diabrotica undecimpunctata. NCBI lineage: Eukaryota > Metazoa > Arthropoda > Insecta > Coleoptera > Chrysomelidae > Diabrotica > Diabrotica undecimpunctata. The sequence continues at coordinate 175,402,796 of NC_092805.1, forward strand.
AAATCTGCACACATTAACTTTACAAATAAAAAAATAGAAAATTTCCCAGTTAGAATAAATGGATACCCAAGTTCCTCATGCAACATCAGCAAAATACTGGCAATCCAGCGAGGCTGCGCTGAAAAGTCCATGTCAAAAAGAAAAGAGGGGAGCTTGATATTAGATATAAGAAATTGTATTGGCTGATTGGAAAAAATTCAGCATTATCCATTCATAATAAACTATCCATTTACAAGTAAGTACTGGGGCCAGTATGGGTACATGGGTGCTAACTCTGGGGCTGTATTAAAGCTACTAATCTACATATTATTTAGAGATTTCAAAACAAAGTACTGAGGAACATTGTTGATGCTCCTTGGTATACCCGTAACAGCAACCTTCACCAGGACCTGGGTATGGAAACTGTGACCGAAATAATACAGCAAGTCGCGAGCAGAGGCTGCATAGTCATGTGAATGTCGAGGCAATCCAGCTTCTTGATAACACTGAACTAAAGAGAAGACTCATAAGGACAAAACCATACGAGTTATTGTAAATGTGTAACGGTTTAGTGTAAAAAGCAGAGTATAGTGCTGTGAAGTTATTGCATGTTAGTTGTAGTGCATTAGTTGACAGATAAAATAAGAGTAAGCCATAGGGTAAGCCCTTAGATTCAAGTATTTCCTGTTTATTAAGTTAGGTCACAAAACAACTGATAATTGGTTATTTGTGACCAGATAACAGTAAACAAACATCGTACAGGTGTTAGTTACATACTAAATGTGAAAAAATAAAATAATCCATCAATGCATTTTCATTAACTATACACTAAACATGACATACGTATCCTAAACCACAAAACAAAAATAAAAGGATAAAAGCAGCAACATTCCCTAAATATTTGTGGAATATTGCAGGTTCCAGACCCATCCCATGTATTTCTGGGTTTGTGACATTGAGCACATAAATACTTATTTAGTCATGCAGCGTGTTGAATTATTGCAAAAAAATAGCTTTTCTTTTATCTAACACAAAATTAATATTTTCGTGTACCGTATTTTCCCCGAAAATTGGCACCAATTATTTTTCATTTTATTGGGCTGTATTATCACACGATATCTAATTCATAAAAACCATCTTACTGACGATAGACTACTCCATTTTATTTTTCTTATTCCATTAATGTTTTTATCTAATTTTCGGCTTTTATACAAATTCAATTTTATTATTTATTTATTTCAACAAAAACTCACATTTTGTGTGTGAGACCTTCACATTATTCCAATCGTATTTAATAGACGATGAATCATACACTTCGGCGACGAATCATATGAACTGTAGGCAGTACTAGAAAATTTATTAGACAAGGTCAAGTACCGCCTCCTGCACATTTACTAATTACACTATCGGTATCGCACAATAGGTGTATTCATATACGATGAGTATTTTAGTACCGCCTAGTTAATATAGAATGGCATTTATTATCCAAATAATTTAATAAAACAATACTCATTTTTTCAGTAACAATTTTTAACAGGCATTTTTCTTTTTCAGGTATGTTATTGTTATACGCGCTAAATTACTCAATTATTGTAAGTAGAAAATATGTTATTTTTTTATTATTATTTTTTTTTATGGACAAACGCCAATTATCTATCTTTACTTACTTCATCTAAAAGCCTCAGAAACGTCATATCTTCATCGCTCTCAATTTTCTCCGTGTCCAAACAAGCTCTATAAAAGCTCCGTTGAAACACCAAACTTTTCGGTAGAACAGTTTCATTTCTTGTTTCCGTGACAATTTCCTTAAGTTGATTTTCCGATAAGCTTTTTAAAGCATGCAGAACAGTAGGAGCGTCTTTGGCTATGGAATTTTTCATGAAGTTACCGCATGTGAAGTTGTAGAAGTCGTCGCATGGGTTTGCCTCTGGATCGACCGTATCCAAGATATGGACAGCTGCCCGAAGACATGCTGGACTGGTACACACTCCATCTGGAAATGATAATTGAAAGGATAAGAAAGGAAGTCAAAATAAAATTTTATATAAAAAGATTATATACCTCTCTGCTATAAAGATATTGACTATGTGACAACTGAGTGTGAGAACGAAAATTAAGTATCCAAAAATACTTCTTAATATTATCTACAAGTTATATAGATTGCGATTATATTTACATTATCATAGTCGTTTCTCGGATTCACCGCTTTCTATCTCGCCAGTCATCATCCTGTAGATACCTTTCGGTCATGGTTTGTCTAATGCCCTCCTTACATATCTTTCTTGGGCGTCCTCTTCTTCTTCTCTGCACTATTCTCCACTCCATCATTTGCTTTGGCCGCCTGTCTCCATTCATACATCTTATATGTCCTTACCACCTCAAACTCTTGGCTTAAGTGATGTCAATTATTGTTGTTTTAATACCCATTCTTTTCCGTATCTCGTCATTTCTTATTTTGAAGCTTTAGCCTACAATAACGTCTCCAAAACCCCATTCTTATTGACAGTAGGTTCTTTGATAAACATTCTGTTATTTGTCAGACCTCAGCATCATAAACTGTGATGCTTTTGACTATGGTCTCGTAGATTGTCTAATTTTTGTGTTCCACAGCACGCAATTTAGTTGTAACATTTATAATTCTACAGTGGTCTAGCACTGGATTATTTCGATCTGCTTTTCCAACAACTTGATACACACGATATTTTTTATATTTATCGTCAAATCCCGACCCTTATATTCTTCATCCAACTTTCTGATCATATATCTTACATCATCCTAAGCTAATATGATCTGGTTGTCAGGAAGCTGTAAAGTGAAAAGTTTATAGTCATCTATAGATATACCCATATTATAACACGTACTCGTTTAGTAATTGGAAATTCTTAAATGAAGTCAGGGATATCGTGGAAGAAATTACAAAAATGAAATGGTGCTGAGCCGGTCACATAGCCATATATAGTGATAACATATTGACACGGAGAATCCTAGAATGGAGACCAAGGAGGACGACAAGAAACATGGGAAGACCTCAAAAGAGATGGATAAATGACATAAGAGCAAACAATGCATTAGATTGGGGCAACACAGAGAAAGATGAAAACAATTAAGAGAGAACTACCTTCAGGAGTCGATAGAAAATGGTGACGCAGAAGAAGATGCTATAACAGGCTTTTTTTAGACCTAAGAATATCATATGACATGTTTCTTTTAGCTGTTTCTTTTTCTAAAAGCTGTTTTAGACTTTGTTCCTCATCTTCCGTAACTTCGTTCTCTACTCTTGTTTTATAATCTTGCCGTAAGGGTCCTAGAACCTCAAGAATTTCTCAAATCGTCTCTCCATTGCCTTCCTCCAAGCACGTATTCCCATATTTCTCATGTCTTCATCGATGTTATCAAGGAACCTTGTTCTGGGTCTTCTTCTTCTTCTCTGGCCTATGTGTCTATCAATGAGCGTTTGTCTAGCTGGGTCATTTTGTTCCATCCGCATTACATGCCCTATACACCTCAGACGTCCTATCTTAATATGTTTTACTATATCTGGTTGCTGGTATATTCTCTAAAGTTCGAAGTTGCATCTTCTTCTTCTCTACACTCCATTGTCATTCACTGCTCCATAGATTCGCCTTAGTATTTTTCTTTCGAAAGTCCAGCTCTCTGAACCATATATTACCACAGGGCGTATTATTGTATTGTAGAGTTTTGTTTTTGTATTTCTCGGTATAATTGTGGATTTAAGGAGGAGATTGAGCCCAAAATAGCATCTGTTGGCCATACAAATTCTGTGGTTTATCTCTGCGGTAGTATTATTTTTAGTGTTAGGGAGCGCTCCCAAGTATAAAAATTCGTTTACTGCTTCGATAACGTCGTTTTCTATAATAAGTGGTTGTAGGATTTGTGGTTGCGTGCTTATTTTCATATACTTTGTTTTGTTGGTGTTTATTATTAAACCCATTTTTGTAGCTAATTCTTTTAATGCTACATACGCCTCTCGTACAGCGTTTTCCGTTCTCCCAACAATATTGATATCATCAGATAGATTTAACCAATAGTTGTGATATGTGACTTACGTATTACTTTTTCTAGAGCCAGATTCCACATTATACAGAAGAGTGGGTCTCCCTGGCGCAGCCCGTTATACTAAAGCTAAGCTAAAACCTATGCTCTGGTGTATTTGTGTACATTTATTGTACAATGTTTCATTTTTGGCATTCAGCACTGCTTTTTGACATCTGGACAGCATCTCGTGCAGTATTTCTGATCTTCTGTGTGTTTTATCTTTAACCATATGTTATGTGCCAGTTTTTTCTCTGCTACCTTTACTCTAAATTTTCAGTCCATTATTATTTTGTATTCCTTCGATCTAGTATCAGTTCTTCCAAGGCTTCTACATCTGCTTCACTTATAGATTCTATTATATTTCGATACGTATTTAGGGCAGATGAATACACATTATTACCTCATTCTACACAGGAATGTTGTCAACTCATCTTCATATTTATATTGTACCTTTTCCCAAAAATTTCTCGATAATATGGATCAATTAGATTCTCAGAATGTGTCTTGAATGGGAAAAAGGTTTGTGGCTTTACAAGTTAATGGTTCCTTCCATATTCTGCTCCTCTGTATACTCTAACATCGTACATACGTAGCCGGGAAGTCTGTCTAGATATAACGTAGTGAATTATTGATTTTTCTGAAGTGTATTCTGAGTTCATGTATATACTAGGTATAAGGAATTAGGAATAGACCAAAAGTCATCAAACATGTTGAGGAATGTGTTAAAACAGTAAGAAAAAGACTTCGTGCTCAAGAACTGTACAGCAGAAGACAGTTTCGAGCTCACGAGTTATCCAAGCAGCGAAAGATTGAGCAAAAAGTTGAGAATTCTTCCCAGCTTTTGTGTTTAGCTGGACTTTATTTTCGTTTTTTTACAATATTTTTATGTACTCTTCTTTACCTTGTTAGTTCTTCTTGTTAATAAATTTTTTACAAGAAATTTTTTTTATTATACTTATTCGTGAATTTTTTTCAGGCAGTTTTTTGTGATTTTTCTTATATTTTTAATCAAGACACATACTTCTAGTGCCGTGTTAGAAGTGTACATGTTAACATTCTCCATTTCTCGTCCATCGTCAGTTCTTGTCCTTTATGTTTTTTAAATAGGTCATTTGTTTTTTGTTCTCTGTTAATCGGGAATGGTAAATGAAATTGTTTTACAGGATTTTATAAAATTCACCTATTTGTATAAATTGTTCGCTATAGTCTATATGAACCGTTCCTAGTAACCCAAGATAGAGAAGGATGAATTGAATTTAAAACACGATTAAAAATTTGTAAAGACACTAACGGTGAAATTCTACCTGATAAAAACTCAGTTCTTAACAGATGGGCACAACATTTCAGCGAACATTTAAATATAAACGATATTGAACGAGGTTATAACATAGACAATCAACTACACAGTGAAGATCCAACCAGACAAGAAGTGTTAAATGCCATCCTAAAACTCGAAAGGCAATAAAGTCCCAGGAATCGATATCGAATCTGTTCGGAAATGTATAAAAAAGGTGGTGATCTACTTTTTGCAGCAATCCATAAACTAATAGTACTTACATCGCAGAATGAATTGGTACCAGAAGAGTGGCTAAAGGGAATAATGTATCCGTTGCATAAAAAGGGTGATGAACTGGAGTGTAAGAACTATAGACGCATTACTCTGTTAGCATCTGCATAAAAATCTTCGGCAATGTATTATTAGTGTTGTTGTAAGTTAGTTAAGTTGACCCAACTAACAATGCAAAACGGAAGCTTATGCATTAGAATTGAAGGAGAAAACTCTACATTCTTTGACAATAATAATGGTCTAAAACAGGGGGACGCGTTTGCAAAAGGCAATCAGACAATTAAATATTAGAATGAATGGAACTATTTTTAATAGATCGACGCAATTTCTCATATTCGCTGGCGATATAGTTATACTTGGCAGAAGCATGAGAGATATGGTGCAGTGTTTTACAAGGCTTGCGGACGCGGCAAGAGAATTAGGACTTGTGGTAAACGAGGAAAAAACCAAATATATGTTGGTTTCTAAAATCCCCCAAAATATCCTACAGAGAATTCAAATTAACAACCATACCTATGAGCAAGTCAAAGAATTCACATATCTTGGATCGCTAGTAAACGCAACAAACACGAAAACCGACGAAATAAAAAGACGCATAGCAATAGCAAACAGAACTGAACAAGTCTCCAGAAACATTTATAAAATAAAAATATAAAACCTGCAGTAAAGCTCGATATATACAAGAACTTAATAAGACCGGTTTTGATATATGGGGTTGAAACGTGGACCTCATCTCAAAGTGATGAAAGACGTCTTGGTATTTTTGAGAGAAAAATTCTTAGAAATATTTTTGAGGCCGTAAATGAAAATGGGTTATGACGTCGAAGATACAACTTTGAACTATATTAGTTATACACCGATCCAGATATTATGAAATTCGTTAAAGTGCAGAGACTTAGATGGGCTGGATACATTACTAGGATGTCAGATCGCAAATACACGAACAGATTAACATTTTTATACAATAACAAAACCAGAGGGCACAAGAGTTAGAGGACGACCACAAAGGAGTGGGTTGATGATGTGGAAGAAGACCTACAGATTCTAAGGGTCATAAGATGGAGAGAAGTTGCCAGGAATCAACAGGAGTGGCGACTTATTTGTGAGCAGGCCAATATTCACAACGGATTGTCGATCTTATGATGATGATACTTCTTTAAGTGAATATTCATCGTTACAATGTGTTTCATTTAAATAGTTTATTTATTTTCCCACCTCTCATTATTTTATTCGAATACATCCAAAATTTTGGCGTCCTCAATATGTTGTTTCTATGTTGTTTTAACTTTTCCCCGCATTTTAGAAATTACCTATTTTTTACGGGTTCTGTCGATTTGTTTCTCCTACGAATCGTTGATTGCTTTACATTCAATACAGTTCTTAAATAACAACCATAAGCAGATATTTTATGTATAGAAATAGGTGAAATAAAAGGTATTTGAACTGGAATAAAGCTTAGAAAAATATATTATGTAGTATATCTATCATTACCTACTATTTAATAAACTTTCAGCACAGAAGCATTCTTAACGAAGTCTTAAAATTCATAGAAAGCATCAGGATCAACACAATTATTTATATAAACGTATTTTAAAAATAGCTTTTCACATTGTACATATTTTTGCATTACAGTGTCTTGTTATAAACTGTCAGTTACCTTAACTGTTATAGTTTACTTAATTCTTGTACTGTTTATTAAAAGTAATTGACTCTGCATATAATGCATATATAATATCTGCATTTTTTTTTATTAAAAAAAGAAACTTACCATGAGAAGTCAAGAAGCAACAAAACAAAACAATAATAACGATAACTAACGCGAAAACACAACACACCAAACCCTGTTCTAGTTTGCTTCTTCTCTTAAACCATTTTAGTAAAGCCATATCACCTTCCACGCATATCTCCGCTTTTAGACGAAAGCCCGCAATTCGCGAACTGCTCTAAATTCACCTAAATCGTTCTAAATTTTCTAAATAGGCGATAATTGCCGCAAGAATCATCCCATTCACGGTTAGCCGCGGTTAACAATACTAAAAAAATTAGTCATACCGTCGCTGGCGTGCCGTAAAATTATGACTAAACGAAAATAATTAGGTATCTCAATTGGGTATGTCTGTTTTTTGTATGGGAGGATATTTGGCTGGAATAGTTGAAATTTTTGATGAAAATTAAGATTAATTGTGACCACCTACTGGTTATATTTTAAAAACATTTTTTATTTTAGTAATTATAAGGTCTCTCTAGTATGCTTCAGCGTTATTGATGCTCACCTTATTATAACAATTTGTTTCATACATAGAGATCTTGTACACTTATTTATATTTACAATTTTTTGTTTCTTGTGATCTGGTCAATCCATATCTAAAATATTTTAAGTATTGTAGTTGAATTTACTCGATTTAAAGATTCTTTGTCTCACATGCTAAATATATTCTCGTGTACTAGTACTTTCAAATCCGGTCTTTTCTTCTGGTATTCTTTGTAGGTTCTTATTTTTAGGAAGGTTTTTCGTCATCATATTGCTATGTAGTATTTGCTACAGTGTATTCTCGGCTGTGTATTCTCGTAATTGTAGTTTGCGAGCCATTGTTTTATATGCCATATATGATTGCAGATAAAGTAAAACCATTTTATTTCTGGTTCCTTGTATATCATTGAGCACTTATGCTTTTATCATATCTGGACCTGATTCCATCTTGAGTTTGATAGACCACCAGTTGCGTTCAGATTTTAATTGTATCAGGTTTTCTTCTATTTCGTCACAGTTTTAGTGGAAAAGTTCATGGTGTTGTTAGTCTTTATATAGGTTATAGCTGAATGATCTTCTCGTCTATGATATATTTCAGTTTTTTCTCAGGGTTTCTGTGTGGATTTCAAGGGCCCAAGTTCTCGCTTTTTAAGTTTCTTGATATGTATTTTATTATTCTAAACAGGTGTATTGTTTTAATCATGGTTATCAATTTTCTGGCATAAATTATGCTAATACTATTGTTTGTTAGCTTTATATCTCCGTTTTTTGCTTTTGTTGAGGTTTTTGAGACTCACCCATAATTTTCAATGCCTTTCCTATATCACTGTCGATATTATGCAGTCTTTGGCCACTGTCTAGGTAGGGTACACCAACAATATATTCGTTTTTATAATATTCTTCTAGTTTTTACAGCCTTCTAGGAAGTTAGATAGTCTGTATTTCTTTTTTTCTCTATTTTATGTTTTTTTCATCAGATATTCTTAAGATGATGAACTAGATAAAGATTTGGAGATAGACACAGATAAGGATCGCTTAAACAAGATGGTATTCCAAACCCAAAAGATAAAAAATTGATAAATGGGATTTGGGCCGTACAGCCTCCAATAGATGCAAACGAAGCACTCCTACTTAATGTAGGACGTTGATACACATGTTAAACAAAAGATCGGAACTTCAGGATTCAACCTTCTTCTTCTTCTTTTAATATAAGCTAATTAATTGCTTTTTTAAAAAGTTCCTTTGAACTACGAAGTTTAAAGTATTCTTCTTTTTTTTGATGTCAATACATCTTTGTTTAATGCCTGAATTAGTTCTTAATTTCATATGATATATTTTTCCATCCATGATATTTATTAACATACGATTATAACAACACATCTCAAAGGTTTCAATGTTTTTATATTCGTGCGTTATAAGGTTAATGTCCAAACACCACCACTAAAGTACGGAAAATATGTATATAAAAATACAACAAACGGATCCGAAGACCTACTGTAAATATAAGTCTGCGTTGCGACAGAACTTTCACGTCATTCTGTTAAAGACCTAAAACACTGAAAACTTTGTTTTCAAAACTTCCATAAAATTTATTATAATATTTTATCACTACAGCTGTTTCAGCAGAGTGCCTTTCTTAAGTGATCTATTTTTGGATGTGCTTATAATTTCTTGTCTTTAACGAAATAGGTTGAGGAGGGGAGAACTGTTTGTCTCAAGTTGGTCATTTAGCAATATGTCTGTGTTTTTTAATTTGTTAATTTTCATATATTCTAATTAAGATAGCTTAAGGCCTTTGTTTTGTATGTGAAGAATTTGAAATTCGTCTATGATCTAAAAGGTGAAGTCCGTATGTAGAATCTGTATGAAACAGATATTTTTGAGATTAAGACAAGAAGAATTAAGACATTAGATTTTGTTCATTGTTAAATCTTGTCGAACAAGTTGTCGAAGTATTTATATAAATTTTGTCGCGTATGAAGGTTTTATAAATAATACACAAAAATTGTCCATAGGCACATCAATTTTACTACGAAAATGTAAACGTTTTACAAGGTACAATAAATTCACTGAATGAGAACAACAATTTAAAATAATCAATCTAATAATGATTGTTGTAAAAAAATGATAATATAATACAAATACATATGTAAAATTACTTTTATAACACACGAGGGAATCAAAAGGAAACTTGAAAGAGGAGAATTGTGGGAAGGTAAGTGGTACTTAACAGTGACGACATGGTCATTAGTTCAACAATGGAATAAAAAAGAAAACAGGTCTACAACTAAACTTAATCGAATCTCAGCTGTTGTTCAAGAAGTCAAATTGGAAAGATTCTTAAGAAAATGAACTTTGAATAAAATGGAAAGTACTAAGCTGTGATTTTATGACAGAAACATAATGGTAACAAAAAAGTGAAGACTAAAAAGATTAATCGCTAACTTCAATCACTAGCGCTGTTTATATAAAAATAATACGAAAACATCAAACAACTAACAACTTAATAAATCTTAGAGGTTTGCCTCTTTTTTCTCCATCATACTCTCGTCTTGAAAGTGAGAATCTTTATAAACTTTCAAAGGATTTGCGATTTATTTTTAAGACAACTACATTTAAACTATATAACTATTTATTTAAAGCACGTAACATTTATCAACTGGATTCATATATGTTCCTAATGAACAGTTAAAATCTTTAGCAAAATGCATCGAGTTCCTGTACGATCCCAATATCCTTTGAGGGGGCTCCAAATGCACTCGATTCAAACTCGTGGAGTTGTCATCGCTGTCGCACATTGTGGACGCATAACTGATCCAGAACAATTGATTCAAATTGTATTTCAGGCCCGGTAACTGATTGATTAGTTCCGGTTTGACTTTGCTGAAAGCTTCGTAGGAGACGTCCACCGATGTGTAGTCGGCAAAGTTTTCATCGAAGGTCAAGTAGCAAGTCTAAAAAATGTATAAATATGAACGTAACTATAATTTAATATACGGATTTGTAAACATCACCATAGAGATTACAATAGTAGGAAACACATATTAGCAACATAATCAAGCAAAGTAAAATATCTTTAGTTCTACGTTAACAGAAGATTGACATTCACATATATTCAATAAATGTAGAATAGTATCAAAAAGGTAACTAAAAACCAGTTCTGAAGTCAGTATGGCTCTATGGATTAAAAATTTGCCTGCCAAATGAAGCAAAATTGGATAAAAGCAAAGCAGCGCATGCTTCGGAAAAACTACAACAAAAAATCTGGACACTTAATATCTTTTGTGATCATTTGCAATTATATTGTTAAACGGTAATTTACCTCAAGTGTTACTCCCGTTTCGTTAAACTGTAGACACTGGTCGATTAGACATTTGGACTGTCGCAGAAACCGGTTATATGTTTCATTTGACCATCTTGGTGCCTTTGTTCCATTCATAAAGTTGTCCAAAATCCCCATCGAATGAGTCAGCTCGTGGGCAATGATTGTTCCTAAAATGCTATAGTTTCGGAAGTTTAGACCTTTGTGAGAATCGAGTACTCCTCCTATTATTGCTGCAGGGATATCTGAAACAGATAAATATGAACGAAACACTCATAAAATATTCTATAACTTCAAATATCACAATTGACACATTCTATTCAGCTAGAGCTTTCTTATTCACATGTCAGAAAGATACATGACATGTTTTTTAGGATCGTCCATTACCGCGTAAATACTACTGGAAATTTTCAATCGTACTTTTCTACCCTTCTTTGTTTTGTGTGAGCCTGTGTTAGTTTTTGCAATCAAATGTGGTTTTTTGTTAAATTATGTAAATTAAAAATTATGTTAAATGTGGTAAATTATTATTTATAATTGGAGACACAGTTTTTTTCAGCTTTAGTACCCTCCTAACTCAGAAATGATCACTTTTTACTCATTTTTAATAAATTAAGCTTGTTTTTGTTTGCTCACTTAAGAGTATGACACCTTGTATAATAAAACTAAATATCAATTACAAGAAGTAAAAATTGTACTACTCACATATTAAATTTTCTTCTGGAATATATCTTGCATCTATAGTAACGATCCCTTGATACAATTTGGCTTGAAGATAGTTGATTTTTTTCTTGGACAAGTTCAAGTTGTACTTGTCACGACTCTTGTCCACTGCTCGTACAATATCCAATGTATTGTTCAATCTTAAAATGTCGATCTAGATAGAAAATAAGATTCAGTTGCATCGAGAGATATCAAGATCTAATAGATTGATTTATTAAAGCGCCGGTGATGTAGAAATGAGATGACGATTGTTGAGATGTAATATATTCATGAGTATATACAGGAGAAATGAAAGAAATGCTACAAACAGTAAGTTGTTGTGATAAAAGAATTATAGAAGGTGTCACAACAATGTGCTTGTGTATGAAATAAATAGTTTTTTAATTTTTGAATGCAGAGAAATGCGTCCATAATAAAACGAGAGCTGGGAGACTCTGTATGAAAGAATTGAAGCTTTTGTTTATGTATTCATTTCAGTAACGGCCTGACGAACAACTATTTTTTATGATACAAGTCATCTCAATAAAAAAAGGCTGTCCAAATCTAAGCAGTGTCTAATAGCCTTAAAATAATTTTCCGATGGCGCTTTGTTTGATTTTTACATGTATTTGTATAAATATTGTCATCATTTTGTAGGAAAATAGATACGTTCTCAAACATTGGTGTTTAATTAAAAATATGGTATTAGCAGGTTCGTACAAACATTCAAATACTAGAGTTAAACCCAAACATGGGTAAAGTATGATCCGCAAGTTAAGTACGGTCCTTTTTCCTGTATTGCCTCTTCTACCCTCCTTCCCCCAATCCCCTTACCCCTCAACGCCTTTTCTTAAGGTCAGTTCTCTTTATTTTCTTAACAACTAGGCCGGAAGACAATCTTAAAAGCTATGAAAAAGCGTGAAATATCTTTATGACGAGTTTGAGTAAAGATTCCAAGACTTCAAAATTATCGAACAGGACCTGGACATTTTCAGCATGCCGTTTAATGTGAACTATGAATCAGTAAATCCAGAATTGCAGTTCGAACTTATTGAGTTGCATTATAACACTGAATTAAAGTAACTGTTTCTCAGTGTTTCTAAAACCGAGTTCTAGAAGGCCCTGTCAAAATGAAGTTTCCCAAACCTGAAATCTCGTGCTCAGAAGATAATTGCGCTGGTTGCATCTTTCTACACCTGTGAACAGGTGTTTTCTACTATAAAGCTTCGCAAAAACCACATTAGAAAACGATTTGACTGACCAGCACCTAGCTTCACTCTTGTGAATCAGCTCATCCGAGCTTTTACGAGATTATGAAGAAATTTTAGAAGCTCAGTCTAAGCCTTATTTGTCACATACACCTTCATACTCTGCTAAAGAATAATATATTTATGTAAATTTTTCAATGTTTTTACCATTTATGCACAATGTAAAATTAAAATATAAAGTTTATCACTAATAAAAATAATGAAATATGTGACCCTCCGCTTAAGTAGTTTGCCCATGTCTGGTTTAACCTATTTGAATTACTCTGTATACAATGTAATAACCTATTTTCATCAACAAGTAATCATTCCACAACACCTGCACTTATCTAAATTGAGATCTCAACGGTATTACTCACCTCATCAACACCAAGAATTTTCTCAAATTCGTTTTCATCGAAAACTTCATCTGGAGCGCCGATGAACGCTCTAACATTTCGCAATTTACCGAGGGCATAGGTCTTGTGCGTGTGATTCATCCACTTCGACCTGTTGATGTGATCGTGTAGAACGGTTTTTATGTTGTCGACGATTTGTCTAATGGATTCCCTTTCGGACGAGTACTTATTGGCGTAGGCTCCTTCTGATACGTAGGCAAATCTAAAAATTGATTGAAATCGATTAATTTATATAGTTAATTTTGCTTTAGATCGGTAATATACATCCCAAATGACAAATTCCAGTTATTATGACGTTAGCTGTTACAATTATTGGTAATATTAAAGCAAATATACTTTAGTAATTTTCAAAACTCACACTGTTTGAGTGAGACCGTAGCAAAAGTCTGCTCGTTTTCTTGATTGCTTTTTGTGTCCTTTCGTTACGCTTATCACATCTTCGTAAGCCTCAAATTCTCTTCTGATGTCACGCGACAAAAACGGGTAAAGTGACTTAGTTACTTTCCAAAATATGTAGTTAACTTTTACGCTACAACAAACAATGCCTTATTTTTAGTATAAAAATGTTTCAATAAATCAAATTATACAATAAAGTGAAAGAATTTTGAAAACTTTCTGTAATTATTTCATAATTATAATTTTGAGAATAGAAAAAAATCTCTTCATTTAATTATTTATGCGTTTATTTTATTTATTTATTATCAAAAATTTTTATATACTTAATTATTCATTTAGCCAAGAAAACTTCTCGATCTAAAAGTTAAAATGTCCAGTTTTATCAATTTAGTGATTACTTACCGATAAAATAGTTCTTAGACGTCACAAAAGCAACATGTTTAAAAATAAGAATATTTGAGTAAACCCACGGTTACTATCAATAACCAACACTTACCTATTACTAGATTGTTCCAATAGCCTTATCAATCTTATAAAATACCATACATTTGCTACCACAGTCGTATTTTCGTTATGGTCTACATTTTTTAATATGCCATCCCAAGGAAGTGACGGAAAATCTGTTTTTAATTCGCCAATTGTTACTCTTGTCGTATTTCGAGATTCTAAAATGATCTACAAATATGTCAAATGCAACCAAAAACTAAACAAATCATATAAAAGTGTAAAAATAAATGATAACTTACATTTGGTTTATTATTGTAACTACAACGACCGGTTTCAGAGTCGACAAATACAGCTCATCTTTCCATTCCCCAGTCCTTTTATCTTTTCCTCGGATTTCCCCTATCTCTCCTTTCATCAACTTCCAACAGCTCTATTCTTCGTCCCACATAGTTTTCATTTCTAGGTCAGGCATGACCATATGACCAAACCATTGCAGTCTTTGTTCTTGAATCTTTTTTTGAGAGTGTAGTCTTTCCCTAATCAAATTGTTTCTGATCCTCTCCCTTCTAGTTTTACTCAACATCCACTGTGACAGTTTCATTTCAGCTACCTCCATCTTCTTCTCCTGCATCTTCTTTACAGGCCATACTTTACCGCCGTACGCTAACGCAGGTTTCACCACACTCTTGTATATCTTTCACCTCTTCGCTGATTTTTCGATCACAAAGTACCCCGCTCATCCGCTTTCAGTTAAAAGAAAACAGCCTCTATCTTGTGGGCAATTTCTCGATCTAGTGTCCTATTTTCCATTACGTAGGAGCCAAGGTATTTAAATTCTCCTACTGGTCCTAGTTTTTCTCCAAGCAATTAATTAACCAATTAATCAATTAACCACATATACTATGTTTTCGACTTGCTAATCCTAAGTCCCTCCTCTTCAATAGCCCTTAAGCCTGGATGTTATTTTCCTGCCATGGCTCCGTTTGCCTTTTATTTTTCCCTTCATTATGTTTTGCAGCATTAGGTACTTAGCTCCTCTTATAACGTGTCCCAGGTATTAAAGCTTTCCACCACACAACCTTTCGAAGAACTCTATCGTAAAATTTCTCAAGATCAATAAATACCATATGAGCATTTGTTCATTTATTCCTGTATTTTGCCATCAGCTGCCTTACAATGAAAATTGCATCTGTTGTTGATCTCTGTCTTGTATAAAGCCAAACTAAATATTAAATATTTCGCTTTCTTCATATGTCTGTCTCAATTACTCATTATTTATAATCTACAATTTCTTTATTTTTTGTAAATAGTTACTAATATACAGTATAGTCCCTCTATAACGAACACGGTTATTACGAGGTTTCGCTTATAACGAGGTACATTAGATGTCCTATTTTTCTATGTCCTAGATTTCTATTGAACTATAACTCTCTATAGCGAGGCAAATTTGGTTATAACGAGAGAAAATAAGATCGAAAAACGTGTTTTTTTACGTTTTTGACCCAGCCGTGGTTATAAATAAATACCCTTTTTAACTGCACCGCAACAAACTTAACTGCTGCTCGCAATAAACTTCTTTACAATAAATACAACTGTTTCACATCTTTAGAAAATATGATAGATACAATGATACTGGACAATTTAAAGCAGTCAAAAGTGACAGACTTCTTCCAATTGCAGAAGCAATAGTTTATTATTCTCCTTTAAAATAGGCTTTATACATTATGTAGTTGGAAAAAAATGTAGGTACAGATTTTTTGTTTTAACGTATATCATTGACAATAAAAATAAACAACTCTTTTTTGTTTTAACGTAATTCATTGACAATAAAAGTAAACAACTTTTTTTCGAAAACGCCATTCAAACAATATTTATTAGCATCTTATTTGCTCCGAATGGCTTCGCTATAGCAAGTTAATGTTTTAGAAAACTACATATTCATATATATTCACAGTATTATTGTTGTCTGATATAACGAGATCGGCTTATAACGAGGTAATTAGTTTGCCATTTCAGTTCTCGTTATAGAGGGAGTCTACTGTACTATCATTGTACGAAATTTGTTTATAATTGAATATAATAAGGACCTTGAGAAGCAAAATTAAAGAGGCCACGCAGGACACGAAGCCAAGGAATGTAATGTAAAGATATAGATCAAGAGGACGTAAATAATAGTCACGTGAGAATATTGGAAGAAAATACATTACAGTAAAAACCAGTTAAAGACGTACGCAGTGAAGACGTGGTGGGACAATTAGCAGCCCGCGTACAAAAGATATAACGATGAATCGGTTTGTAAAAAATTGAAAGATCTTGCATCAGAAGTAAAAAAAAGCAGAAAATTTATTGATTGCACTCATAAAAAACTGTACGATTATTTATTCATATTCCTGTATGTTCAAAACATTAAGCGCACCATTTATAAAACAAATTTCAACATTCTTATTATTTTTTTGTACACTTTTATTTATTTCATAAAAACTTACCTTTGCTAGTGACCTCTCAAAATCCGCCACATTTTTTGCTGCTTTGGATATAAAATCTAACCCTCTCTTTGAACCCAAACGCTTTACTATGTTTTCTATAAGCAGTTGGTAATTGTCTTTAAAGTCTTCTTCTACCAAATTTCGTATACCTGGGGGTGTTATCTACAAAAAATTAAGGAAGTAGATTTGTTAAGTATATGCTAAAATTAGTAAACGGTTGGTTTATTTCTGATAGTATTAAGAGAATATTTTAGATAGTGTAGTGTTTCATTCGTATGAGATTCGAAAGACCATGTATTTTGTAAATAAAACAGACCATGTATTTTGTAGATTTATTTTAACCATTATTTTACCTTCTTCAAAAAGATAATACGTGATCGATAATGTGTTTTAAATGGAAAGCCAGTAAGACATGGGTGGCAAGTGGTGGGATATAAGGGATAAGAATTTGGCAAAATTCTTACGGAAAAAATACGGTAAATAACTGATGGAAGACAATAGCAAAGTTGTAGTACGAGTTTGAAATGAAGTGACGGGAATAGATCTGGTAAAGATTGGAACAATGAAGTCCAATAGAAGGTTAAGGGGAAAAAGAAGCTAGAAAGGGGTATAAGAGGTCTAAAAGAAAGGAAGATAAGGATACATATAAGCTAGCAAAGACCAAAGAAAAGCGTGCTGTAGCTACTTCTAAGGAGAGATCGTCTACAAAGTTGTATGAAGAGTTGAAAATACTCGAGGGTATGAAAAGATTATGTAGCAATGCTAGATAGTGAGATATCAAATTGCTTGGGAAAAAATGGGACGAGTAGGAGCATTTAAATACCTTTTCTACTTTATATCAAAAAGATAAACTAGATCGAGAAATTACCCACGAGACATAGGCTGGTTGGTTTAACTGGAAGCTAATGCATGGGATAATCTCTGATCTATAAATCAGGGAAGGGCTAAAAGGAAAGAAGTACAAGAGCGTGGTGAGGTTTGTGTTGGTGTACGGCGGTGAAGTGTGGTCTGTATAGAGGGTTCAGGAAAAGAAGATGGAGATAGCTAAAATAAAATGTTTTTTATTATCCCGGTTTTTTTATAGCGTTCTCCGCCTTCCGGTTCCCAGTTTCCAGCTACGTCGGTCATTCCATTCGCCAGGGTGAAGATTTCTTTCCGACATTGCCTTCTGAAAGCCGCCCAGCCAGGATTGTTTTGGCCTTCTTCTCTTCCTTCTTTCCCTTGGCGTCCATTTTAAAATTTGGTTTGCCAGCCTGTCGTCGTCCATTTTTTTCACATGACCATACCAGATCAGTTGTCTCCTTTGAATTTCGTCAATGATGGTTGACTTGACTCCCATTATATTTCTGATATGGTCATTTTGTATTCTATCAAACCTTGATTTTCTAGCTGATCTTCTCCAGAAGTCCATTTCCAATGCAAGTAGGCGTCGCTCAAGGGGTTTAGTAAGTTGCCATGTTTCGCATCCATAGAGCACTATACTTTTAAAGATGGAGTTAAAGAGGAGATGCTTTCTTTGATTTGATAGTTCTTTTGACCATAGCATCGGGTTTAGGCATCCTATCACCCTTTTTCCTTTCACGATTCTTTGCTCTATCTCTTTTTCGGTGCGCCCACTCTTGTTGATTGTTGTTCCCAAATATATATATTGCTCAAAGTTCATGATTGTTTCATGTTCGTTGACCATTAGATCTTCTACTTCATTCCCGATGCATAAGTATTGCGTTTTGTTTCTATTTACAGAGAGGTCCCATTCTTCATATGTTTTAAACAACCGTCTCGTAATGAATTCTAAATCTTCCTTGTCTGCTGCCACTACTACTTGGTCGTCCGCAAAATGTAGAGTGTACAATGTTGTATCTTCGTCAAGTTGGATCCCCATTCCTGAACATGATTTTCTCCAGTGTTTTAGTGCTTCATTTAAATAGATCTTAAATAGTATTGTGAGAGAGGCAGCATCCTTGTCGTAAGCCTTTTGTTACTGGAAATTCTTCTGATAAGGTGTTGTTTAGTTTGATTTTTGATGATGCTTTATTGTATAATTGTTTGACTGCGGCGATGATCGTGCTATTTAATGAAGATCGTTCAAGAGACTGCCACAGCTTTCTCACAGGAATCGTGTCATATGCTTTTGTGAGATCCACAAATAAAAGATGCATTTTCTGGTTTCTTACAACTTTCTTTTCATTCAGTTGTGTTAGGGTAAATATGTGGTCTACGCAAGATCTTCCAGCTCTAAATCCTGCTTGCTGTTCAATTTCATGAGGTTCGTATTCTTTCTCAATCATGTTTTTTAAGATTTTACCAAACAGCCTGCTAAAGGTACTGGTGACAGAGATATATCTGTAGTTTCCGCAAATATCTTTTGGACCTTTTTTGTGAATTGGAGTAATCCATGCTTCTTTCCAACTATTCGGGATTTCTTCCCCATTTAAGTATCTTGTGAATAGCACTTTAAGATAGCTTATTTATTAGTTTTGGTGTTCCGTTTTTTAGAAGTTCTGCTGGTATGTTCTCCGGCCCGGATGCTTTGTTATTCTTCATCGATTTAAGCGCTTGTTGTATTTGTTCTTCTTCCATGTTTACATATTCACCTTGTACTCGTATTCGTAAATAAAATGTTACAATGGATATTGGGTATGACTAGAAGGGATAAGATCAGGAACGACGTAATTAGGGAAAGAGCCGGGGTTTGAGAAATCTCAAAAGAGGTTCAAAATTAAACACGACAATGGCTATGTAGGACGAAGGATAGAGCTGCCAGAAGTTGATGGAAGACGAGGTAGAGGAAAACCGAGGAGAAGATGGAAGGAGTGTGTGGCAGAGGACTTAAGAGAAAAAGGTTTACGTGAAGAAGACCCGATGGACAGAAATGAGTGGCGAGGAAAAATGAGGAGCAGAGACCCCTGAAAAGAGATCAACTGAAGAAGAAGAAGAAGAATGATTATTTTAATACTCATCGTACTCGGTGGCTACAATAAACTACTAATGCATACTAACTCCAAATTAAAGCGTAGAATTTGTGAAAGATGTGAAAGACTTAAATGAAAACCTATTCTTGTGCCCAAATGAGTATATTTTACTTAACCTCGTAATTCGCTGCAAGTTGAGAAAATATTGCTCTTGCTTAGACCTAGCGATTATCTTCTCAGTCCAATCGTGATGTCGCGACATATTCAAATATTTTTACTGATTTTCATAGATAATTTTTATCATAATGAGTTTTATTTATAATCTTGTAAACGTTATACATATTTCGCGCCATCGCATCGTGAAGATTGTTTACAGCTGTACTCAAAATAACTTAATTTAAGTGTATCAATTTTACAGTCTATTTATTTTTTCGAGTATAGTAATTTTATTATTTTTTTTTAATTCGAAAATTCTAATTATGATGGTTCTCTTTAATGGTTTTTTTTAGTTTAGCACTCAAACATAATGCTATTGTTGAAAATTTTTCGGTTTCCACTAATGTAAACAACTAAAAAATGTATATACGGGATTTTACAAATATTTGCCTGTACCTATAGCATACTTGTATCCTGTCAATGTGGCCTATTTTTAACGTCGATGTTAGTTTTCCAGTCCTTGCTTTTAATACAGTTAAGTAAACTGAACAAATTAATTTACCATTTGTTTTTGTTTATGGAAGAGTCAATGTTTGGATGGTGTACACGTTAATTATATTTCCTAATTTTCGTGGGTCGTTATTATTATAACCTCGTCATTTTAACGTTCCTAAAGGATGTTTTTAAAAGTTAATTAGTTTTCTCTATAAAATCATAAAACGGGAAGAGGTTGAAATAGGACTAATAAACCTACAATTTTAGAACAATATGATAAAAATACCTAACAAAAATTCATCACCCTATTAATAATTCAAATACTAGCAAGTTATAATAATTTAGCTTCCCATATCACCACCACCTATGGAATTTGCAGTTTAAGTCGATTACCATAAACAAATTATACTCTGTGTTTTCTATGTTTCTATATCTCTAAGCTCAAGCCGAGCTTCTATCTAGAACTCGACTCGAAATTTCGAGCCGAGCTGAGGCTTGTCAAAAGCTCGGATTGATCCCTACTGGAGGCCAAAAGTAAACACTTTAAGACGCTTAGAAGCTATAAAAGACTCTTAAAAAGATCCTGGAATGATCACGTACGCAATGTGAAAATTATTCAAAGACTCAATAAATAAAAGGAGTTTTTTTTTGGCCAGGTTATAAGAAACAATAGAACAAATCTTTTAAAATTAATTATGGAAAGTAAAATAGAAGGCGCGCTGCAAAGATGCACACATTAGTGGTTGGAAAATATAATAGATTGGACTGGATTGGTTCGGACTTACATTTACTCTTTCAAGCTGCTCAAGATCTTCAATAGAAAATGAGACCACAAAAATAAGTAAGGTAAAATAGTCGACAGATTCGAGTGAATATTTAACATTTACATAAAAGTTCAAGCAATTTTTAAGCTCTGTCCTCTACAGCAGTTAAAATTAGAGAAAAGTAGACTATCTGAGCATCAATAATAGTGATAGGTAATGATGTTTATAACAATTATTCCTTAATTTTACCTACATGAAGTATTTGTTTCGAATAGGGATAAAATGCCTCCTTAGTATCAAGCTCAGTGAACCAGTCATAAAACAATCCCATCTCAGCACACTGCTCGGTGATCTTCGCGTTAATAGGTATGACCAAATCCAAAGACAATAGCGGCCATCCCCCCAGCTGCTCGAATATCTTCTTTATACTAGCATTGTCGTCTTCCTCAATCGCCGAAGTATTAATGCAATTCATGTAGTACTTTTTCTGCATTTTAACAGCTCTCTGATCGTCATCGTGAATGGGTGACGCTATGAACGATTTGAATTCGTCAAAAACTGTTTTTTCTGATATTTCCAAGATGGAAATTGGACCGTCGAAGCCTCCACATGCGAACTCGTAGAAATTGTCGCAGGGGTCAACTGAGTTGTTGATGATATTTTGGTAGAAATCCGATGAATTGACGCAATCGGCGCTGAGGCAGATGTTTTCTGGAATTAAAAGAAAAAATAAATTACGGTGATTAGTGTTTTTTTTTTAGCAAAAAATGTGTCCGCGAGTCTATAAGACAATCAGACCCACAGTAATGTATGCCAGTGAAACGTGGATTATGAACCAGCAGCAAGAAAACAAAGTAGAGATCTGGGAAAGAAAGCTGCTCAGAAAAATCTTCGGAGGAATAAAGACGGCAGGGAATATTTGGAGAAGGGAAGAAGAATGAGGATTTATGGAAAACCAGCAATTACGGCAAAAAAACGATCCCAAAGAGCTAGATGGCTTGGTCATATTATTGGTTGGAAGAAGTAAAGCAAGACTTGTCAGAAAGAGGCGTGAGAAATTGGAGAAAGAATGCAAGACAATGCAAGGAAAAAAATGGAGGGAAATAACCTAGTTTTTACAAGCCAGGGGCCTACAAGGTCTGTAGCGACAACTTGAACCTTCACATTCTTGTGATATTGATATAAAAAATTTCTAGAATTTATAGATACTTCGAGCAAGCTCTTTTATAATTTCTAAAACTTCAAATAAATTAAATCCCGATAATGGAGTTTTAACTAGGAGAACACAACGCATACTTATTATTTGTAATCTATAAAAAATTAAAACTTTAAAAAATGTTTATTAAGACACGAAAAAATGAAATTTCAGGATCATAAAAATATCAAAAAAATCATAAAAATATAAATTGAGAATAGAATGAGATAGAAAATAGTTATAAAATAATTAACATTATCTAGACAGATGAACATAGATGGTAAAATTTGATGACTTGGTGCTCCAGTACACAGGACTTAATATAAAACCTGTAAGAACCTTCTTTGCTGAAGAAATACATAAACGACAAAACTGTCAGTATGTTTACCAAGCAAATATTGTTGAAGTTAAATAAAAGTTTGACAGATTTTTTAAATCAAAGACGAAATAACCCAATTACTAGTACAAATTAAAAATTTGTGTTTAAACCAACGATTGATGGATATGTTTTGCTTATTGGAGCCATCAGAATAACTAAACAGAAAGCATTGGGGGAATCTAAATCTCAAAACATGATTTCTGTATAGCTGGAGATAAAATTGAGAAATGGGAGGCAATTATAAAAATAATTAGAAAAAATTTTTAAGACAGTAGTGGAAATCTGCTTACTGTATGGATCAAAAATGTAGGTGACAAATGAAAGCATGGAAATAGAATAAGTGCAGAGGAAATTATGTTTTGGAGAATAAGCCACAGATGAACACTAATGGACAAATAAATTAACAAATGAACGATTTAGAGAATTAGTGAATGTGAAGGAGACACTAAATGACGAAATTTACTCTAGTATGGACAGACCCTAAGGATGGACGAGACAAGAGTGCTGTTAAGAACTTAAAAATGTAAACCAGATAGAAGAAGGGTAAGAGGACGTCCTAAACTACAGTGGAATGAACAAATAAAAACATGAATGGAGTAAAGAGATCTGACTGAAGAAGATATATATTATGATAAGAAGAAATGGCGAATGGGACGTGGCAAACGGCAGAGTATGCTGTGTAAAGCGTAAACACTTAACAGAGAAATGACGAAATGTTCTTGTTATCTAATGCAACAAATCGTTGGAGTTATGCAATAGTAATAGAGAAATAGAAAAGTAGAATATCCCGAGAGTTCAAATAGCCAGTTATCTTGAGATTAACGAAAGATCTTACTTAAAAATAACAACAGCTTTGAAGTATTGAAGGCATTGATTTTATAGTTGTATACAAATTTAAACTATACCAAGCTGAAAAAGGTTACTTTGACGAAAAGCTCAAAGAACTAAAAGGAGTAAACTGTTTTGAAATGATGGAAAAATTAAAGAATCATATAAAATCACTTAAATCTGGCTTGGTGGTATTGAAAAGCTTCAACTCGTGTTCAACAAAATTTGGATTATTATGTCTATTATTTATGCTATAGATACTCTGTTTAAAAAGTATCGATAGCAAAGTTGTTATGACACAGCTGGTAATCCTCAACATAATGTCATAAACAAATTACGAATTTTGTTCTGAAAGATTTCAGAATTAAGAATTAAAGGAGATAATAAATAAAAATTAACATAAGACATTTACACTTTTTGTTGGATTGTATTAGAAATTTATTGGTGTGGTCATATAATTTTTTAAATTTTTGTACAAAATAGGCGAGAAAATTATTTTTTTTACTTTGAACATTCTCTATCTATAAAGACTGTTGTAATCTTCTGCCATAAAAACTTAACTATAATGCAATATGAATATAATATTACATACCATAGATATTTATACAAGCAAAGTAAAAAAAGTGAAGACGTGATTTCAGTATTATAGGAACAAGTAGTTTATATAAACATGGAGTTTTCACGTAGAAATAACTAAGTAAGCAACTTACATGCTTGAAGTAATATACTCAACGCCGAAGTAGACCCAAGACAGATCAAGACTTCTAACTAAACCTTTTTTATTATTTTATTTGTTACATCTACATTTATCCTTACCGCCATATATTTTCCGTAGTTTCAAAACCACAATAACACCCGATAAAAGCATCACCAAAATAACGATAAGAACCACGTAAAAAGCATTTCTACGTTCCTTCCAACTTTTCGCGGGCAATTTTTCGTCCATGTCCGAGCCAGCACTAGCCTCACGAAAAAAGAATTCGGCGGTCTTGAAACTTACGATTTTTCGCTAATACGTCACGAGATACACATAAGAGAACGAAAGTGTGCTTCTTAAAATAAAAGTTTCGCGAGAATTATGGAGTTTTGAGAGGTTTGAATTGAAGTGAACTTACGAAGGACGGTCAAATGTTATGTAGTAAACGGGTGCTTCCTTTGCCGATTGTAATAAGGATGTGTGTTTCTGTAGGTTACAAGACAATTAATGTCGGGTTTATACAGAATATACTGAGTTACATTAAAAAGCAGGATTTAGAAGAAATATAGTCAACTACCGGCCAATTTTTTTCTCACTAAAAATTTAATACGAACATAAAATCACACTGACAAGCCTAGATTTTAAAAAGGACTGACATAGAAAAAGGAAACCCATTATTCTCTGTAATGAAATAATTAGAAACAAATAACCTGAGACCAAATAGTACAGAAAGGATTTAGCTCAGATGAATTCGAAATAAAACAAAGACTAATTAAAAGTTAATCAAATTTTTATCTAAACATTATCACAATGAATGGTAAATTTGTAACACTCACTTGTCACTGCACTGCTGTTGCTACGAAACACAATAACAAAGACCAGAACCAAAATTACTTCAGTTAACATAAAAAATTGTAAGAATAATGGAATAAGCTTCTCGTTAAATTTCGTATTCGTCGTTTCCATCTTTACATTCACTTACGCTATAACTAGCACTGTCGACATTTCTAAAGAGCTAACTTGACCATCAGCTGTAGTTAATTTTTTAATTCAACATTTCTTTGTTGTTAACCTACCTATTTGTATGTTTCTAATATAAAAATGTTTAACATATAATAGCTAAAATGTTTAACATATCGATTAAGTATTGTATCAATTGTTAACTACTATGTCAACTTATATGTTTCATCGATGGTATTACGTAAGGGTGGGAATAAAATATGTTTTAGTTTTCTGTTGCACAGTGGTAAAGAATACAAAAATTAAATCGAATAATCTAATAATATTATTATCAAAGAATCTACGTAAACTAATATTGAGAACTAAAATGTAAACCAAAAACTCATCGTAATAAATTGGCCGACGGTTTAGTCAATTTACAAAAAAAGAAATAATCAACTAAGGACTATGAATAATTGCCTCAGAATTAAAAGAACTAAATTATGGTCTTGGAAATACTAAAAAACTTTATCTGCAAACTGTGTCAATTGCCCAACCTCTTTCTTCACACACTCTTTTAGCAATATTAATTGTAGCTATTTTTCTGGGTAAGTAATGCCATCAACCCCTTTTATTTCTGACATAGTGCTTGGCTCCTGATCAACCTGAAAAGATGCATATTTCTTCTTTTCCTCAGCTACATATTCTTGTTCATATTCCTCTTCTTCCTCCTCACTCTAACCTGGAGAAGAATAATCATCTTAAGTTGTAATCCTCAAGACCGCAATAACTTGACCAGTGGGATAACTTTAATTTGTTCATTTTGTTCAATGAATGTATATCGGAATCTAAAAAAGCTTGGAAAGCTTATTGCATTGACGCAAAAACTTCAACTTTAAAATATTTTTTGTAATTAAAAAGTAATAATAAAACAGTGAAAGTTTCTATCATTCAACTTATTCAAAATCAAAAACAGAAAATCTAGAAAGTTCGTATAGCTCATAGAATTTAAAAACTAGGTAGAAGAAATTATCATCATCATCCCTTAAAGGACCTCGACCTTCACAAGCTTCCTTCGCCATTCTGACGGTTTCACTTGATTGTAGTGGTAATATCTTTTCCACCAAACTTACGCTTGTAGATATTCTACAGTTCAAAGTTATATCTACGCTTCCATATTCCGTTTTAACAGATTGCTCTGAATATATACCTTTCCTTCAAAACTCGACAGAGAGATTCATCGTTTTGGTTAGGGGATCCATATGTGAGAAAGAGGACTATCAGTATTCTATACAGTCTTATAGGTCCCAGAAGAAATTGAAAATTCTGCCTTGGCCATTTAAAAGAACGAAAAAAAAATACATAAAACATTACTATTTAAAAGTTAGCCAAAAATTATTAACATAACCTAAAAAATTATTGAAGATTTCAATGATTTTTCCTGAGCTCAATTTTTAATATAAAAATTTGAAAAAAAAATCAGTCTATTTTGTATTCAAAAGATACATCTTCATGAATTTTTTCACATTTTTTAAAGCAAAATTGCGTCCAGAAAAAAATAAAGTCGAAAAAAGCTTCTTTTTCAGATTTAAGAGGTTCTATGGGCTCTGGGAAGCTAAAAATTTGCATGAAGTCATGTTTTTATATGCTTTATTGAAAGCACAAGTCGAGGTGCCGATCGGTGCGGGGACACTTTTGACATCTTATCCCGCTATAGCCTTTACTATAACAACTAAGAAATTATTGAGCTAATTAGGAATAATTTAAAATCTAAATAAATACTTAAATTTAAAAAACTAAAGATTACTACCTTAAGACTATTAAAATTAATTAAAAAACTAAGAAATTGAAAAAAGAAAATCTATATAAATACTTAAAGGCGGGTTTTCACTCTACGTTTTATTGTACGTTTTGTCTGGCATACAAAACGTACGACAAAATGCACACTTGTCTAGTGTATACTCACTACGTAATTTCTCCTCCACTTTCTATCTCAGTTGCAATCCACAGTCTTAAGTTGTGTAAATTTTGTTTATTGAATCTTATCGAGAGTAATTTTTTTTTTGTTGAGAAAACACGGCTGATTTCCTTAATTTTTTCAACCATAACAATGCAACGAATGGGGGTGAAGGGATGAAGAGGGAAAAGACAAGATGGTAAGGGAGTGGCTTTTGAAAAGAAGCCAGTATTCCCATGTCTTGTTACTGAAAAAACTGTGAGGCGAACCTGATGATTGGCGCAATTATTTGCGAGTGAACTTAGCCTACTGTGAATTGCTAGAGTTGGTAACGCCATACATGCTGAAACAAGAGACCTGCATGAGAAAAGTCGTTACAACCTATGGAAGACTCACAACAACTTTTAGATATCTTCTGACACCCCTCGTCATCGTTTATAGTTTCTCGTGATATCCTTGATACATCTTAATCATTTAAAAATTCCAATAGGTCGAAGTGCCACTAAGATAGTTTGTATATGTCTTCTTTGTGGCTAGTTCAAGACTAACTGGACTAGAGTGGAGCTAGTCGTAAAATGAGCCAAAATTGGACGTCTCGTCTGAACATGAGTCTAGACGTTTTGTTTTCTCCTATTAGTTCTCGAAAAATGATAATCCTCCCATCAGTTCTTCAATCTGACCTTGGATTTCATTTCGATTCGACAAAACCCACGTTTTGCTTTTGATAGTACAAGACGTACAAATAGCAAATGACAGTTAATTAGCAATTAGCAATTTGTTGATTTTGTTGGTATCGTACTTTAACCATTTATCATATTTTTATTAGTCATGGCTTGCTGTTGGTGCTATTGGATCATAGTGATTGGAAACTAATACTAACTTTGATTTAATTAGAAAAAGCCGACTCTATATATGCTTAATATGTGCACTTTGAAATCCTACAAATTAAAGAAGGCTATTATAATATCTCTACAAAAACGGATAGAGATCATTAAAGTACTGTAAGATAACAAGCCATTTATTAAATTAACTTTTTTTTCCGTAAAACCTGCTTTAGTTTTAAGCATAATTGGTAGTATAAGTCGAAGAATGCGAAATAGGTTGATATTAAAACTTCCTATGACTCACTGTTATTAGATTTATGCAATTAGTGCATCGAGTTGCCTCTTATTTATATGGCGTCTTTTAGTAATAGAAATGTGCGATTAGATCATTCGAAGTCAAGTTGAATGTACGTTTAAGGAAGAAAAAAAAATATTGTAATAAGATAGATTTTATTGAATAACATTATATATTATAAAATTTATCAGAAAGTAATTTAATACTGGATAGTCCTTACGTTGAAATTATTACTTTCTTAATTGCTGTTTTTCTCTTTACGTTTGTTATAAAACTAGGTAATCATCTGATAAATTAAGAAAATAAAACAACATGTTGGAACGGTAGTTTGCTTTTAAGTCATTTCCATTTTATTTATTGTCCAGAATGAAATTTGTATTAAATTAAATCATTTTTGTTTGTAAGTATAGAGTTAGAATAAATATCACCAGTATATCCTCCAAAAACAAACAGATATTGATGGAACTTTGTCTGATCTCCACCAATTGTTGGGGGAAAGCATATTAAATTCCTTTCCCCAGCGAGTACAGTCCCGAATATTTTAGTACCATGGACTGTTAACGAGATTCCTTCGATATACGTAAGCAGACTTCACGGCGATGATTCCTTATGTGTTTGGTTTGATCGGGTTGTACTTGGCGAGAAATAACGCGTAATCAATTGATTACGCGTTTAATACTACACGCGTTTAATATTACTACACATTTAATAACTAGAGGCTATTTACAAAACATACAGAATATTTACATAGTGTTTAAGGGGCGCGCGAATATAGCTAAAACTAAATGCACTTTTTCACTGCATTTTTTAGAGTAAGAGATTGCGTTAGCGTACCGGGTCCTGCACACAGCCGCACGTTCGACTAGTAACTGTACAACACAAATCACATCTGCGATACTTTTGGCTTGAATTTTTATCTAAAAGATGTCGACAGGCAGGCGTCAGTGGTTACAACCCAAGTCCCTTATAAGGTATTTATGACACAAATATTTTTAGGCCAGAACTAGTCTGTCACATAAGATCCAAGCCAATATTTGCGAGAACGAAAAATAAACTAATCTTAATATAACTTGTTGTTTTTACAACAGATATGTTGCGAAATACAGCAGATTGACAATATCTTAGAGCTAGGGGTAGCAAAAGCTCTTTCCCAGCTTTTCTCTTCAATATCAAATCTCACAAGACCATTTAACATGCATGCAACATAACATCAAACCATGTTTTAACCTTATTTAGGATTTTGCCTCTTCAAGGGAGGGGTGTTCCATTTTTTTTGTGGAGCCAGGGGGTGTAGTAAACGTGTGGGTGATATGCGTGTGATGATTATAGTGCTGGAGTACTATAATAGAAAGTTGGGGTTCAGAAGGTAGCGTATTGTGATGAAAATCGCACAAGAGTAATTGTTGCTAAGCCAAACAAAGCCAAGGGGAGGTACTTCAAGGTATTACCTGCCATACTAGGAATGGCTCTTAATTAGCGTTTTTGGCTGGCAGTTGTTAGCTGCGATATTTTATGGGAATTGATTCCAATATATTTAAATATTAGGAAAAAAGAAAAAAGGAAAAACCTAAAAACTAGGAAGTTCGTTTCGAGTGTTATGAAGAAGTTTTGCTGGAAGGCATGAAACTTTTCTTTTAGGAACCCTCGTGAGTATTTGCCCTCGGCGATGGCAAGGAGTTTTGATATACATAAATGGTATCTTTAAATGCCATCACGGTTTGTTTAATTCCTCTATAACCCACAAATTATAGCACACAATTTAAAACACTTGCATCTACCGCTGTCAAGTTGCTGATTGTGTTTGGTTTTAATGTTTAATTCACTGTTTAACTAGTATCACTTATACAATAAGTACTTGTTATAAATTCTAACTAAATAATACAACTATTCAAAAACTAAATTCTATGACTTGAACTGTCAACTTTCTATTTATATACATTTTCTGACGTTTCGAGACATTTCGGAATATTTCGGTGACATCTAGAACATTCTAAATTTTTAATCATCATAATTTGCTTGAAAATCCTTTGTGGATCTTGGCCTCCTCGCAAAAAAATCACCGCTCCCTTCGATTCCTAGCAACTTCCCTCCATCTGCCATCTTCTTACCCTTAAAATCTTAAAGTATTCTTTCACAGAGATTTTTAATACTGTTACTTTTTCGTCAAGGGACTTTTTCTATATGGAATAATAGAACAGAACAGTATTTAACATACTAATAAACTACTAAATGCCTTTGTCAAAAATATAACATGATACATTTTTATGACACTGTTTGCTTTTAATATTTAAATGAATATTTTCCATTTTGTATTGCTTTTAAAGTACACTCTAAACGAGTAATAGTTATATTTCCCGTCTGTCTTTCTATAAATAGTTTTATTTATAATCAATTTTCCTTTCAAAATATTTAGCATTCTTGAACTCTACACCAAAGCAAGGTCTGATCTTAAAGCTGCTAACGTTCTGAATTATATTTGAGATACAAAATTTGTGTAAATTATTTTAATGCTTTTTGTGTGTTTTAGTTTCGGGTTTTTATAGCAGATGTATTTCTACAGCACAGACATAAAACGAGTAAACTTTGATTTATAGTTATTAAAATGGTTTATGGTTGGTAAATATATAGACGTGGATATTTGTTTTTATGCGATGCTTCTGACAGTCTTTGAATATACACGTTTAATTAATTATTACAAGAGAAAATTTATATGTATAATTTAATTAACATTTGTAGAGTGAGACAATGTTATCAAACGACAGAAAAAAAGTTATTTTTTATTATAACTTGGCCTTGGTAAATTAACTTAAATCAGTACAAAAATTAAAACTTAATGATAGCCAAAACATTCTGATTTTCTTGTTTGAATTAAAAAAACTATAACTAGTACTTGGTGTAAACCAAAGTTTAGTATTTCTGTTCAAGAGCTGGGTAAATCAACATAATGCTGTAATAATTTCTCTTGATTGCTCTCTTTAATTACCGTGTCTTGTCAAGAATTTGTATATTATGCAAAAAGAAAGGTTCCATATAAAGAGAAAAACTTTATTTATTTTTTTTATTATTTTTATATTATTTATTTATTTATTATTATTTTTATTATTTTAATATTTTTTAAACTGTATTTTTAACCACAAGAATCGTTTTTGATTACTCTTGCCTATCATTAATTTTTTCTGTTTTAACTACCTCATATCATTCTTCTTGGAGGTTTTCATTTTCCTCGTCTGTTTTAAGTACCTGAGGAAAAGAAAAGTGAGAAAACGAAAGTGAAACTTTAAAAGGCTCCTATGGATTGGGAGAAAGAAATAATAGAAGAGAAATACTTGTAAATTATTCAAAAAAATAACCTATATATAACCAATTCGTTCTTCTTCGAAAACCAGAAAAGAGAAGAGATACCTGGCAAAGCCCAAATGGGACAACAAAGAGTGAAATTGACTATACATTATGCAACGACAGAAATTTAATATTAGATAAAGT
This sequence comes from Diabrotica undecimpunctata, assembly GCF_040954645.1. Lineage (NCBI taxonomy): Eukaryota > Metazoa > Arthropoda > Insecta > Coleoptera > Chrysomelidae > Diabrotica > Diabrotica undecimpunctata. The sequence continues at coordinate 175,434,589 of NC_092805.1, forward strand.
AGTTTTAATAACAATAACATTAATACAATATAACATCCACAAGGAAACTAAGTTCCTGTAGTTGTAAACAATATAACACTCTGGACAACTATGTAAGATTATGAGAATGCATTTGACTCCCTAGAAATTTGGGCAAGTTTTAATGCCTTAAGCAATAATAGAGTGGATGACGGATATAAAAAAATTATCAAGTATATATATATGACAATGCAATATACCAAGTTAAAACAAAAAACTATAAAAAGGGATCAGATAAGGAGAAACTATCTTACCCAAGCTATTTACTTTAGCTAGAAGATATGTTTCGAACTTTAGAATGGGAAAATAAAGGAGTGACGACAGATTGATGGTATGTTAAGATGAGATTTTGCCTTTAACTCATGAATAATTATAAGAGAGAATTTATATGCATAATTTAATTGACATTTGTACAGTGAGACAATGATATCAAATAATGGAAAAAAGTTGTTTTTATAACTTGGCACCAGTCGACGCATTAGCAATATTTATGCAAACTATATTAACTTCAGTCATTACAAGAACAGAACTAGACTTTAATGATAGTCCAAACATTTTGATTTTCTTGTTTGAACTCAAAAAACTATAACTATAAAAAAAAACTGGTTTTGTGAAGATTGTCAGATTATAACCGAAAGAAAAACAGATCATATATACTGTTCCAACAAAGGCACAGAACCCTACACGCAGAGGAGGAATATAAATTACTAAGTAAAGAAGAAAAGAAAATCCACCGCAGAAAAAGAGAGAAAATATGAACAAAGAACTTTAAAAGAACAGAAGATGTGAAGAGATAAGGATCATAATATATTGATAGAATAGCAAGAAAAACTAAGATGGATAGAACATTTTAAGGAAAAGCTTAAGGAAGGCAAACCCTGTTATACCATTAAACCAACCAGACAGAAAAATGAGACATTTTTTTTAACTTAAAGTTCTAACTATTAGCGACAACTTTTCACATTAGCCTCCCTGTTAGTACTAGCTTCTTCCATTTTTATTGAATTAAACAATATTTATTAGAAGCAATATATCGTTAAACATAAAGGCACCTGTATACTTAACACACAATGTGTATTACTCTGAGAAAACTAAATATGTATTGACCATATACGCATCCTTTCTCCGCTGCTAATAAGCGTAAATGATCACGCGCATGACTCATTTTATTTTTTATCAATAGTTCCTTTTGATTTCTCTTATTAACCGATCTTGTTAAGAATTTGTATGGTAAACTCTATCTTTAACTTTAAGAATCTTTGGTGATTACTCTTTCCTATCATCTATTTTATCTGTTTCGCCTACCTCATATCATTATTGTTTAAGATTTTCTTTTTCCCTGTTTTTAAGTGCCTGACTGAAATGTTCCAACCATCTCTACTAAAGTGGCATCACCGCAGAAAGGTCCCTCGGATGGACCTTTTCCCAGTGCATCCAAGACCAAAAAATAAGTAAAGCCTCCCCAACGCTAAGTCTGCGATTGGGAAGGGGTGAAAGTAGCTTGGGGGTCGGAGATTTACCGTCTCCACGAAGCTTTCTGATCCTTAGGCAGGACACCACCTTAATCTCATGTCATCTGAGTGGGGATTTACTTTTTTGTGTGCATATGTGTCTATGGCGTTCAGATTTCTGCACTGGTTCTTCGTTACCTTGAATTTTTCAGTCGTTAAATTTCTTTTAGAATCTTCTTCTCTAAGTTTTTAATATATTTAAGTTCTTTATTTAAAAAATAAATTGAACATTTCAACATTCAAAACAAGAAACATATTAGGATCTGTTTTATCTAAAACTAAACCTAACAATGATCGAGAATGAACAAAGAATTGTATTAATTTATAAAGTACCTTGTAAATGCGAACATTTTTATCTAGGTGAAACGTCAAGACCATTAAATGTTAGAATAACTAAACATCAACCATATATGAAAAATAGAGAATTTGATAGATCTCAAGTATGTAAACACGCACCGAAAAATGAACATAGTTCAATGGAAATATTCAAGTATAGCCCTAAAAGAAATAGATGGAAAACAATCAAAGAAGCGGCACTAAAAGATGCCACAAGAAAATAACTTCAAAACAATATTTGTTAAGTGGTTTGATTTATTTTTTTTTATATATTTTTTTCGTTGATCCAGAATCTTTCTACCGTGGTTCTAGTCTGTCTAGAGTCAGCATTTGCTTTGCCTCTGGTCGTATTTTTTCATTCATGATGTTTTCAGGCTATTTGCTATTCCTATTTTGTATACTAAATAGTGTTGTATTTTTTGTTATTATTGATGGCAGTTATAATAACAATAATTGATAAACATATTTCGTTTTATTAATTTGACAAATTTGTTTTCAGGTCAGTTTGTAGAAATTATCCATATCAGGACTCCATGTCAAACAATAACGACGGCGGCATCGGTCCTATATCCCCTCCCGCCTTACTGTCGCCTAGCGGGAAGTTACCGTCGCCCGGGGGGAAACTTCCCTCCTTGGATCCAGCCGATAGGTTTTTGGGAAAAGGATCTCCGTTTTCTCCCTCAAATGGAGATCCACAGAGGCACTCACAGAGCGATGACGACAGCGGGTGTGCTTTGGAGGAGTATACGTGGGTTCCACCAGGACTGAGGCCAGATCAAGTAAGTAAAAGAATACATATTTTAGTCAATCTTTTTGTAAAATAAAATATAAGTAATGGGTTGTATATTAAATATACATTCCGAAAATTGATCTTGAACGTCTTTGGTTTGTGTTTCTGCTCCAATCAATTTATTTCTTTGCATCTCTAATCCGATATGCTTTACACCTCTGTGAAAGTTTTCGTTTTATCAAGATTCTGTTCGGATCCCCATTTATCTTATTTTTTCGCTTCATTTAATTGTTAGTTGACAAATTAAAAAACTACACATTTTATTGAGAACAGTCATGCTACTGAAATACATACAGTGAAAAGCTGTTACAAAAATACTCACCCAACAACTTTATCACCGATAAATCCTATTCCATAGAACGTATCTGCCACTGTTGGGAAGTATCATCGTGTAGTATATTGTTCCGCTAAATGGTATATCATTTGTCAAGTAACCTTAAGTGGAGTATCAAGTTTTAGAGATCCTTTATTACATTTCTTTGATATTGTAACGTGAGCTTGTTTTTACGGTGTGTGTGTTTGAAAAACGAAACACTCACTATATAATTCAATCCCACAAAGGAAACTTGAAGCGCGCGGCGTAAATTGTTTAGAAATTGCTTGAGAATGTTTTTGTTTGAAGAAAATAATTTACTATAATATCTAAAAGCTATTTGGAAGTTTAGCAACACAAACTTGAATAATCACGAAAATTAAAATATCTAATCTGTTGTGACACATTAAGTTGTGACATTTATCTGTTAAGAAATTATTGCTAAGAACAGTACTCAGTAGTGCATTTTACATAGAAAACCGTTTTAATTAAAATAATAATAACATAGTTCTTTAATTAGACTGTTTATGTACATCTGTTGATTCAATCAAGCAAATCTGCTTTAATTTCTCGATAAACTTTATCTCGAATAGAATCAAGAGGTTTTCTAGGCCACTGTCTAACAAGAAATATAATTGAATAACGGTGTAGTGTTTGCGTGTAGGTAGACTTGGTGATCTCTCTTCTCTTGTTTTAAAAAATATGTACCTCCTCTTACCTCGTTATGAATGACATCCTATACTTTATGGGTTTTAAGTTGAGAAATCAAGCGTGGATGTTTAATAATTGAACCAATCTCTAGTTTTTAGCATGGGAAAAAGTTATACTGCTTGTGGTTTTCAGTATCCGCTTACTTCCTCTTTCGCTTTTTGCGGTAAACTTTCCCGGATAAAAACAGCTTTCTTGAATGTATCGAAAAAATTGTAAACTTTATTAATTGTACTAAAAGTGGCGTCATCTTGTTTATACCTATTTAGAATATTTTTTGAGAAATAAAAATAAATGTTTAAAGGAATTTACATTTATTATTAGATATTACATTAGATACTTACCATTTATTTATTTATATTTGTTTCCATAAATAAATAAATCCACTGTCACAATTATAAAAAAAGTATCATTTTGCATTTTGTTCTTCAGTTCTTCAAATACTACCTTAAGCTATTGATACATAAGTTGAATAAATATATCTCATGAGGTAACTGATTTGCATGCATGAGACCATACCAATCAGACCATACGTATATTTGAACCACAAATAGTTTTACGATGAGGAACATAGAAATGTAAATTCTGACGCAGTGAATGGGGAGGAATCTGAAATCAAATTAGCTGAAGCAATTCAAGAGATCAACAAGCTTAAAAATAAACATTAATTAATAAAGTTAAGTCTTCTGGTAAGAAGAGAATGCAGATTCAAGAAATTCATCATACCATAATAAGAATATGGCCTACACAATTTACAAGAACAGTAAATCAGAGATCTTCTTTGAACTCTCTCTAACTTTTCGATACATGTTTGAGTAAAGGTAAAACAGATCATAGTTGGGAGCGGACAAGAAAAACTTTTTTTTTTAGACATGCAATCCTACGAAAATCTCTGTTATGCCTCTTAATGAATCCAAACTGTTTTCTAACCTTGTTGCATATAAGATGTATATACAAATTGAAGGACTTTCTCTGAAAAACCACACCTAGATCTGTGGAATTATTGACCCCCTCAAAGAAAATATTAGCCAAACTATAATTAAATACCATAGGCTCAAATGATCGATAAAAATAGATCTCCAAGCATTTCGCAAAACTGTCCAATAATTTCTGTAACCCAAGGCAATCAGAATAGTCTTTAAAAATAAGAAAAAAAATTATATGTCATCTGCATATGTCAAGATTTCAGTCAGTCAATGATCTGATAGCATTATCAAAAAAAAAACTATGAAAAGAAGAGGTACCAAATGAGCACTACAGAGCTAGGAAAGTATGTATTCAGTTGAAGAAAATCCCTTCAGTTTGACACACAAAGATGTGTCTGGCATAAATCTTTTTAACCAGTATAGAGGTTCGCTAGACCCTCTATACCCATTGAGGATCTATACACTATAGAATTCCAGTTCATGCAATGATTTACCCTGTCAAATATGCTTTACACAAGTCATTATAAATGGAATCGACCTGAGAAATTTTTTTAACGCATTTATAATGTAATCAATGTAAACTAGTAGATTAGTGGAAGTTGAATGACCAGGCAAGAAACCATGCTAACCAATATGAAGCTGATTCTTCAAATTAATTGTCAAAAACTCAATCCGTACAGCCTCGCAAATTTTAGGAATAGCAGAAAGACTTGGAAGAGAACAATAATTAGAAATTAATTATTTAATGATGAAATCAATTAATAAATTGTAATGTTAAAAGTGACCGTCAGTCAGATATTTTTTAAAAATAAGCCATCGAGGTCTACATAAAGAAAATGCACACTTCCTTAAAAATAATTAAGGATATTCTATCTGGACCAATACTTTTATTGATATTAGGACACTGTAAGCATGCTAGATTGTCACAAAGTTAAGGAGTGAATATGACTCTGACTTCTATCGTGTCTTTGACTCCACTTGTTTGGACAGAAGAAAGAAGAATTGTGGAAACTGCTAAAGAAATTGGCAAAAGCATCAACAAACACTGCGGCTCTCTAAAAACATTTGATTTCACGTTTAGAGCTTCTGTACCAGTCGCTCTGATGATTCATGGTAGGATGAAATACGTATAAGCGAATAGACACAGGCATTATACATGAAATCAAATCTTAACTGTCTTTTCTTTTACATATATACCAATTGATGGTCATTCAAAACTTATAATTGACGTATTTTAAGTTTTTTTAATTGTCTGTTTCTGACATAATGAATTTATTCCATACTTTTGCATCATACTGTATATGTAAGAATTTTAATATCAAAATATTAACCAAAACAGTCGAAGGTTATGGCGTTTGAAAGTTGCATTAAAAATTAATTGACCAGTGAACTTTGTTTGTAATGTCAATAAAAATCAACCAAACAATGTTTCACATTGCTTTAAGACACCCTTTACATCACACTAATCCGAACACCGACCTTTCAAGATCACCCATCTCAAAAATTAGCATAGAGTTTGTATCTTCGAGCCGTTAACAACCACCTCCAACCACTCTAATTTGTTGTTGCTGCTACTAACTACCTCATCCATTTGTTGGTGCTTTTCTTAGAGATCAGACGAAGGTGGCTGATAGTATTCATGAGGACCTCCCGACTGCAATATTATTTGAATAATTAAGTGGTTCGAAATATATAAAATCATCCATAAGTGACAAGAGAACGTCAGAGTATTTTTATTATGGTATATTTATAAACCCGTGGAAATGATCTTACAAGAAAAGTATTAAATAGACTTTATAGAGATATTTAGGAAACACATAATATTGCGGCATGTAAAACAACCCATACAAGATTTATTTTAATAAAACTAAATAGTCTGTAAAATACCTTGTTAATATGAAAATTGTATTAGAGTAATATCGTTATATTCTTGACATCAGTATTTTTGATTTATTTTGGAATAAAAATGTCAATTGGATATGTTAGATACTTATGGAATAAATCAAAATTATGTACTTGCTTACAAATCCTTCCTTACATTGTCCACCCGCCACAAAACTGTTTTTTCTCGTTTCCAGTCTTTATTATTTGACCCCGCATGCACTAAATCCATTTAGCACAGTTAGGGTCCGCACTCCTGATGAAACAAAATCTAATGAAATCGCATCTGGGACCTCATAACTACCTCCTTAATTTCATTACGGCACTGAGAAGACCTGACCAGAACATGAACGACCCTCAACTAGACGAATTCCATGACGTTGTGACTTTTATTGAATTTATGATATAAAAGTGATATTTTCCAAGCTTCGTGCTTTTATTTATATTTATACAATAGGAAGCGAGGGAACTATAAAAATACCCAAGCGCAGACGTGCTGAAATCACAAAGAAAGTTGGAATTGAAGTGAAAATGGTTTTATGACTAATAAAAAATATATAAAAAGTTCCTTTTATAAGAAATAAAGATTATTTTAAAATAAGGTGAACCACAAAGATAAAAAAGAAAACCAGGCGATTATAAACACATGGATTCGATTACCATCCTGTACCTTTCTGTTCCCTCTACTTTATGCAACCTAGGTAGATAATCTCCTCAGAAATCTGTCCACAGAAAGCTTTTACTTTTACTGTCTAGGATATGCTGACGATATAGCAATCGTTGTCAGGGGTCGGTTTGCCCAGATGGTGTCTGAGAGAATGCAAGCAGGCCTAAATATAGTTGACGACTAGTGTAAACAAGAGAGATTGATAGTCAATGCTCAGAAAACACAAATCGTCAACTTCACCAAAAAAACAGCATTACATGGTCTAAAACTACCGGTGCTGGATGATTTCATTTGCCAAAGAAACAAAATACCTTGGGGTGTATTTTGATCATAGACTTACATGGAATACTCACATTCTGAAAACCACATAGAAAGCTACTATCTCCCTGGGCAGATGTAGAAGAATGTGCGGTAAGAATTGGGTAGTTAACTCCAAAATGACTTTATGGTAATACACAAGGGTTATTACAGCAATGATAATCTAAGACGCAGCAAGTGGGAGCAATAAGGCTGCTAGGTAATATACAAAGGCTAGCATGCCTGTGTATTACGGGGGCCATAAAAACAACTCCTACAGCAGTGTTGGTAGTCCTGCTGAATCTACCACCACTTCATATCTTTATACAGGGCGAAGTCAGCTCAGTGATGCACAGATTAATCCATAGTCCGCGACATATAAGCCAGATGGATGGTGCTGACAACAGAAAGCTAATTGAGGAGCTAAAAGCCGATATTGTGATGGGGCAACAGCTACGAGATATAGCTTTAACAATAAGTTCACAATTAAGATACCAGGCAGGGAAGACTGGAATGAACATGTACACATACAAGCTGCTGCTACCTGGTACACGGATGGCTCAAAAACAGCCGAGGGTGTGGGAGCCGGCATAGTAGGGACAAATCATGGTTCATTACAAAACACTAGCCAAAATTTACGGAAGACCTAATAAGCAAAGACAGGAAAACAATGAAAGCCATAGTAGGTCTTTTAACAGGGGCACTGTAAGCTGAATAGGCACTTGAAGCTGATAGAATTATCAGATGATGACCTGTGCAGATTTTGTCATCTCGAAGAAGAAACAGCAGAGAACATTTTATGTCAGTGTGACAGTCTGGCAAAAGTGCGGTTCTTTGCATTAGGAGAAGAAAATCCACCGGTAAATAGCTACATGGAAGGTACAGTCTCAAAGCTATTAGACTTTTTAAAAAGGGTCAGACTAGCGAATGTTATCTAGGACTGGAGGACCAGAATAGATCTGAAAAGGTCGCAGTGGAATAGGCCAAAATGCCACCTCTCTAAATCTATCTTACCACACTGTAGACTCTATACCTGAAAGTCACCACAGGATAATGAACAAAATTGTATTAGAAATCAGATCGACTTTATATAAACCAATCTAAGATTTAGAAATTCCATTATAAGCGTTAAGACTTACCTTGGAGCAGATATCTTCAGACCATAACCTCCTTATCTCAAAAATAAAACTGAGGGTAAAAAAATAATGAAATCTCAAAAGTTTTAAGGTGAGTACTCAGTTGCTTAAGATAAACGACATATGTGGTGAGGCTTTAACATGTATACATCAAGAAATAAAAAGATTAACATTAGAAAAGAAAAACACTGAGAATGTGAATGTTACGTGGAGCAAAATAAACGATTCTGTTATAAAGACACAGAACGAAATTCTACAAAAAAAAAAAGAAAAAAGCCAAAAACCTTGGAGGACTCAAGAAATACTGAAAATCATGGAACAACGAAGAAAATATAGAAACAAAAACTCAAATAAATACAGAGTAAAACATAAATTAAAAACGAGCAAAATAAAAGAGGCTAAGGAAAAATCAATGAGACATGCAATAAGGAGTTATTTGCAATGGTTATAGCCAACCTTCATTGGTGGAGTCAGCACTAAACGAAGAATAAGATAATATCCGAACAAAGAATAAATCGACAATTTCATAGTAAAATACGTATTGTATTTAAGAATTTTTAAGAATTCAGAGAAACATTACATTTCCTAAAGTCTTAATCAGAAACTACGGCTTTTGCAAACGGCGAGATTTCAAAAATAATGTCCAAATTTTGTACTTGCTTTTTTAAGGCACGTGAACACCCATTCCATATCTTAGACCCCCAATATCTTTTCTCGTTGTCGTGGATATCTCTGCAAGCGAAATAGACCCCTAAAAGTCTATCTGGACCACTTTGAGAATATATACCTAGACGCACATATTAAAAGCCTTGAATTAATAGCAGCATTTATCATTATATCAATCAAGCGCTAAAAACCATCAACGAAAGTAATTGATTAACACTCATTTTTTGTAGTTTACTAGGTCGCACTAATCACCAACGTCTATTTAAGGTGAGCTTTAACCAATAACTGTCTCAGTTCTCACCAGTTTCGAATTTCCGTAAATCCTTTATTAAATTAATCCACTTTTTTTCTTCTCGAACCATTCTTCTAATTAATGAATCCGTCAATTCCTCGTCTTTTTTCCAGCGGATTAGCCATCGGGAGTTATCGAACTAACTGTTCTCCGCTATTAAATCTTGTCAGAGGCGATAAATTTTAGTTCCTATTAGGAAACGAGTCGGACGCTCTCGCTGGCGAAGTTGTCGTTGTAAATAGTGGCTCTTAATTAATCATCGTAATTATACAACTTATTTGAGTCCATGTCGATCTTTCGTCGTCTGTGGTCGATCGAATTAGTTCGTATCACGACAATAGAAAAGTGACCGCACACAGGATGAAAATTGCAGAGGAAAATAACCGAAAGACCAACAAATTTTTTGGAACAACCTTTTTTGTTGGTGTACTTATATACTTAATATACAACCAACAAACGCATGCCAGCCTCACGAGTTTATTTATTTATTAATGATTGATATTGATGATAATTATTTTCTGTTTGATTGTTTTTATATGTTTACCAAGCTTTCCAGGTAGCAGAATTCTTCTACTTCTTCTACTTGTTGGCCTCCAAGTATGAACTACCCTATCTGGTTAATTTTTAGTTCAGTTTAGATTAGAGTCAACTGAAAATATAGTCTTGTAAGAGGTTTTAAATTTAAAGAAATTGAAACGTTACAATATAAGATACCGATAAACATGACACAAAAATAACAGATATGTAAATGAAATATCACAGAAGCAATGTTGGAAAGACCAAAATATATCATATAATGACGGTATTAGATTTTTATTTCGATACAGGGCGGCGGCAAGCATACGTATTTCAACCTCTTTAGGTCTCATAAGAGCGGCATATGCCACTGCTCTGGATCGAAACAAAATCTATCCCGTCGTAGGCAATAATTATTGAAATAATTATTAACAGACGTAGCAACGCCATCTAATAACAACAAGAGAAATCATAAGATTTCTTACCTAGCGAAACTGAATTCAAATCTTTACCACTGTGCTTTCTACAATTTGCAAAGCAAACAGATTGATGAATTGGTCGGCAAGGGAATCTAAAATATGCACTCCACAAGCCGTTCATCATGGTCAAAATTCGTAGTGAATTCAGTTTTTGGTACTCCAAACAGAGTAAAGAAATAAAACAAAATGACGGTATTAGATTTTTATTTCTCTGTTCTACTCTGTTTCGAGTACCAGAAACTGAATTCACTACGAATTTCGACCATGATGAACGGCATGTGGAGTGCATATTTTAGATTCCCTTGCCGACCAATTCATCAATCTGTTTGCTTTGCAAGTTGTAGAAAGCACAGTGGTAAAGATTTGAAATCAGTTTCTCTAGGGGTGTTGATATAATAAATATCTGCACTATTTAGAGAAACCTGTGTAATATATAAATATAGCCAATAATAATGATGATAATGTTTTAATATTCGTAAAAGGATCATCCTGTATTATAGGTATATCGTCGAAAGAACAGTGTAAATCGAGAAGACTATCGGCTTCCGGAAATGAATCATAAATAACGTGAACGGAGGTTGGATAGGTCACGAAGAAATTAGTAGCTGCAATGGTTGTTCTTCTAGATACCAGGAGGTATTTAACAGTGGTCATGATAATGTTAATAAATCAAAAGTTAATAAAGTATTTAAATCATTAAGGAATAATAAAATGATTTACATCCTGTAAAATTATTTACTCAAATTATAAAAAGGTACTTGCTTGTATGTAATATATTAGATTTAACTAGATGATATCCCTGAAGAAGTGGAGAGAGCGTTGGTGAAAACAGGATTCCTTGATCAATAATATAGAGATATCCAGACGAACATCACTGGAAAAGGGGAAACCTTTTTTGGAAACCTGTTTCTAAAAAGTAAGTCATGTGTATCGATTCTTTTTAGATGATGTTGCTCCTGTAAACTATCCACAAGGTTTTTGTTCGAAATCATTTTTATTTCCTTACTCCCAATATATACAGCCACGCTTCTGTATCAATATCGAACCAGTTTTCCAATTTAAGGTTACTATACAGTTCTATTTATAATATACCACAGAGTACCAATGATGATTACAAGAAGTTTTTACTAAAAAGGTTAAATGACTTCAATGTTTCAATAAAAACGGTTTTGCACTATTTAATCTCTATGTACAAATGAAGTAGTTTTAACCAAGTCATCTAATAAAAGTTTTAATGAATAGTTGTCGTTCGTCGAGGAAGTCTATTTTCGGCAGGTATACATTTGGTTATATTTATTTTATTTCTTTCATTGCTCATTTGGAGCAATTAGCCAAGTCAACGAATTCTATGAGATTTAACCAACTTTAATCTATCAATGTGTTTAATTAGATCGTCGAGGTCAAAGTTCATGCGGATTTTGTAATCATCATACTGCTCACGAACAAAAATCTTCTTGAGCACTTTCCTTTTAAAACTTGTTAGGGCATCTTGGTCTCTTTTCAACAGGCTCCATATTTTACAACCATAGGTCACAATGAGTTTTATTAGTGCTTTCTATAGTTGCATCTTTGAATTATGCCTTATTATTTTAGAAGTTTGCAGGTTTTTATAGGCGTAATATGCCCTGTTTCCTTTGATTATTCTGCACTTATATCATTACTTTCAGTTACTAGGGATCCTAAGTACGTGAACTCTTCTACTTTTTCAAAGCTGTGGATACTTGTTTGGAAGAAGTTTCTATAGGTTCGTCTTGTCTTTATTATTTGGCTTTATTCTGATTTAGACAATAATGCTTAGAGGTCATCTCCTTGTCTTAAGCTGTACCGATATCTCTAATTTATTGGTTATACCTATAAGCATCAGGCTTTCATATAGTTCTTCGTATTTATATTGTTGAAGGTTTGTTTAAAATCAATAAATAGACTGTTTTTGTCGATATTGTAACTTTTCTAACACTTGCCTTATCATTATGTGATTTACAGTATGTGATTATTAGTAGGTAGATCAGTTTGGTCGAAATCCGCACTGGTGGCCACCAATGATCTCGTCCTTAAAGTGCGTCAGTTTTTTATATAGAAGAGAAGAAAACTCTTTGTGTGATATGTTTACTAACATAATTTGTTTATATTTCGAGCATTCTTGCTTATTCCCTTTCTTGTGAATGGGGTGTATAAGGCCCAATGTCCTTTCATCAGGGATTGTAGGGATTATATTAATACATTAATAATCTGCGACATTTTTCTGAGCCTTAATCCTTGTAAAAATCCTGCATGATTTATTAAACTTGGCAATCTGTCGAAGAAAATTAATTGAAAACGTACTAAAATAATTTAGAAATTTGAAGATAAAATCAATAAGAAAGTTTATTAGGAAATTGTCCCTTTTCAGTCACGTTTAAAATCGATTCTTTATATTTTGTCCTGGAAATATTTGCCTTTACTTTGATTAAAGAAGTAATTCATGCGAAAGAAAATATTAGAAATCTCAAAAACGTACTAACATCGATTGGCAAGTAAATTGGATCGTCAGACAGCGACACCCGGCCCACGATGATGTGACGAGAGAATTGAAAATCGGGCAGATAATCGAATCCAGATGAGTAACGAGAATTGCGTTTCCGCTATTTTGAAATTCGATTCCATTCGAATTATGCAAACAGACATGTTGTGTCTGTGCAAGTGTGTATGTCTGTCTGTCTGTCTGTCATAACTGCTTTCCTATCTGATCGTAATAATTCTGGCGCATTACTACAGTTTGCGGACGAGTGTTGCAATATTAATCAGCCTAATTCGGTAACAATACGCAATTTCAATTTTGATTTATCGGCAATATTGATGACTGACATTAATATAATGGGTATAATACATGGTTGCAAAAAGCTGGATTACAAGCAAATAAGCAAATATTTTTTATCGTTTTGAATAGACTGTTGTCAAATATACATATAGACTTTTTTTAATCAATTCTCTTTAAACCTTATTATTAGGAGCTCCATAAGAACTCTCTCCAGTCATAATCAGATTCAGTCTGGTTCGTGTCTTAACTCAGCTAGGTTATTATGTTGATTAATATTTTCCTTTCCTTTAAACAATTTCGTTAGGTATCTTTCCCATTCGTTTGTTGGTATGTTATTGTATTTCTTCAATTCTGCCGTTTCTTTCCGTTGGTTTCTTATGAATCTCCATATTTGTTTTTGTGTATAGTAGAAGTCGTTTTCCATCCTTTTTGTAAACTGTTCCCAGTGTTCATTCTTTGTTCTTCTTACTAACTGCTTTGTTTAATTTAGTATTCTTCTATAGGTGTCTCGGGATCTAGATAACAATGTGGCAAATATTAAAACCGGAAATAAATACTCTAAAAGAATTCAATACCACAAAAAGTTTACTACAAGGATGCCTTGTATCTTCGACCCTGTCCAAAATCTTTTTGGAACAAGTTTTGCCTGCTCAAGACAAAGAAGATACAACATATATAAGTTCCAAAAACTGGAACAAGGGTTTATAAAGTTGAGAAAAATAAGTAATTTCCATACTCACACTGACAAACTAAAATACTAGGATCCATACTAATAACAAACGGAACCACCGATGTGGGAATGACCAGCAGATTAATACAGACAAGATCTTTCACAGGAATAAACAGCTTACCATGATATAAACAGATCACACCTGAAATACAAAAAAAGGGATTTTTTGATAATATAGAACGCAGTATAATGAAATATGGGAGATTAAACTGAATAACAAATCAGCAAGGGCTAAATTATAGCAACCCAAATTAATTTCTTGAGAAAAAGCTTATTAACGAGGCTGGACGATATTAAAAGTAAAGAGATAAAACGAAGATTGGTACTGGAACAAGATATACTGAGCGACATAAAAAACGTCTAATTTGGTACGGACACTTAATAAGAGCAGATCAATCGAGATTTTGTACGGGATCAACGTTTCACAAGGCAGAAGAAATGATAAACGAGTTCAAAACGCATATTTGGAAAGCTATGGAAGTCCCAGTGAGCAATAGTAGTACTTTGAAAAATAATAAATCAATTTTGATTGATAAATATGTTTTTTCTTGCCTGTGTATATTTCTATATTATTTTGCTCTATCGTGTCCACCCCGTATACAAAACACACGGTACATACATTGAACTACATACCACAGGTAGCAATTCTTTTGAGAACTTACCAAACGGCTGCATTAAATGCAAATTTCATATTAAACAATTACTGTAGAGGGATGTTATGACTGCGGGCTCATGTAAATTGAAATCGTGAATGCCTCGGTAGACAATATCAAACAAGATGTGTGGTCTGTGGACTCTTACTACTAGATAGCTTATATCGTCGTTTTTAATTTGTATTCGGCAACAATGAGGATGAGATTGTGCAAGATAGATCGTTTTTATTAGCGAGCTGTTTTTATGAAAAATGAGGGACGAACAATTAATTGAGAAAAAACAAAATATCTTTTTCTTTAGGTCATCCTCAGTATTTCTTCTAAGTATCTTAGGATGATGCTGCCAATATATATGTATATCTGTATATATATTTATTATCTTCTTCTTTTTTTGTAGACATGACCCTGTTTGTTTTTCAATTTGCCTTCAGTAAGTTTTTGTGGTCTTCCTACTGATCGTCTTCCTATTGGGGAACCGTCTCTTGCCGTCTTTACTACTCTATTTGTTGTCATTCGGCTTATATGATCGTTCCATTCTACCCTTCTATTTCTTACCCAGTCCTTAATGTTCTCCACCTTGCATCCATCCTTGTCACAGAATCCATGTTATCATGTATATTTGACAAAAATATTAAAAAGTAGAAATATAATGGGAATGGCAGTAGAAATTAAACAATCAAAATGTTACTATGACAGCCCTTCCCATTTAATCTACATAAAAATATTAAAGGTGACCTACGTTTGTTAACAGCGTAGAAAAATATATCATTCAAAAAAATAACGATGCCGATGAACTTTCTTCTTTATCCCTTTTTTTAAATTGAACATTTTTAGATAATTGTTTAAAAGTACTATAGCTACAATATTTTGTTAACTGCGAATGCTAAACAGTGAATAAACGAAACGGCCATAATAAATTTATATAAGGGTAGTTTTTAAAATCGTTACATCAGCGAAACAGCCATCAAATCCACTCTCGTGTACATTCCACGACTTTTTACGAGCATCCAGGGCGTCCTAATTTTCACGGCGAAACCGACTCTTTACACCAACACCTGTTGTATCCAGTCGACCTCTACGTTATTTCATCTATTCTACTTTTTATCGTGTCTAGTAAACAATTGGTCAATTGTCGCACCTGTTGATTTGACTGCAATAGTTTCTACTGGGTCGTGGCGATTCTCAGCCATAAGACAGATGGGTGAAATTGAGTATTTTACCGAATGATTTTACTCGCTTTATACCGATTTGTAACTAAAAGTGAACCTCGTACAAGGTAATATACAAGGACAAGATGAAAAGTTTACGATCTTATTGTTACAACTTGCAAACAAAAATTACACGCGGAAAAATAGACTTTTTTTAACAGAATTACAGAATTAAAGAAGGAGAAACCTAAACTTAATTAACTTAATTTTATATTTACGGTTAGGTCTTGCAGTGGTGAATCGTACGCAGTGGCAAAAGGAAATAAACAATATATCGCTACCTTTGAAGAAGACTGTCATAGGTCAAAATCTGAAAATTTTCAAAAGGGGCCATTTAAAAAATCGAGTAATTTTAAAAATATTATAAAACTTTACCCATAACTGCAAACAGGCTAATATTTTGGTACTAGCCTGTAAAAAGCTATAGTTAGTCCCATACTTCTTTAATGCATTTTAGGCCATAAATCTTTGTGTTGTGACTTCTTTAATGCAATACTTATATGTTACAAAATTTTTATCAAATGGGATGAATTCTTGTCGAATCGTGCTCTTTACCTACTAAATTGACTTACAATTCTGCTCCATTCATCTCTGTTTGTTGCTCTTTCTTCGCAACCATTAATTTCCTCTTTTCTGAGATCTTCCAGTACGATATCAAACCATCATTGTCTGTGTGGTCATGTCCTTCTTTTCGACTGGGCCCCGTTTTAGGATCATCTTTGGCATTCTCTTGCTCTCCATTCTCGCCATGTGCCCCATCCATCTTACTATCTATGTCTTTATAAAGCGATTGATGCTTGGTTCGTTATACAGTTCCTCTAGCTCACTGTTTGTTTGTTGAACCCAACCTTCCACCGTATTTTTGCACCCAAATATAGCTCTGAGCATTTGTCTTTCTCGTATTGCTATTTTCATTGTCCACACTTCACTACCATGCGTCACTGTGAGCCTTATTACATAATTATAAGCCATATTTTTCTTGATACAGATTTGGATTTCATCAGTGGTCTTAGGCTTCCCATCTTTTTATTTCCCTTTGCCAATCTGGCATTGAGTTCCCATTCTAATAACCCCCAGATACGTAAAATGGACCACTCTCTCGAAATTATATTCCCTTAATTCATTAGATATGAAAGTAAACTGTCCCTCTTCTTTTTGCTACGTATTTCCGAGTATCATGTAATTTGACTTTTCCTGGTTTACTATTAGTCAAAATATTTTGCCTCCTTTTCTAATCTTTTCATAATATTTCTTAGTTGTTTTCTTGTGTTCTTTAGAATAATAAGATCATCAGCGAAGACCAGACACTGATGTTTATTGTTGAAGATGGATCCGGTCGTTTCAATTCGGCTATTTCTGATTATTGTTTCAAATACCATATTAAAAAGCACCGTGGATAACGGATCTCCTTGTCTAATACCTCTGTTCACTTCAAATTCATCCGATGAGAATCCTCTCCATATTACATGATTTCGTGTGCTGTTCAGAATCATTCTTAATAAGGTAACCAGTTTTGTGGGTATGCCCAAGGAGCTCAGTGCTTAATACATTTTATTCCTTCTTATCACGCCATACGCTTGTTTGAAATCTATGAACAACGCATGAAGGGTTATCTTATGCAGGTTGTCTGGTTTTGTCACTGAAATATTAACTCTAAAACCGACCTGATACTCACAGTAGTTTACTAAAACGCCTCTCCCATATAACCACCACTGATTCTTTTTCACCTGTGAGTATTCCATCTTCTTTTTCCATGTATGAATTGTAATTGTGGTATTCACTTTCAATTTTTTTTTAACTTCTTGATAAAACGACCGGATTTCTTTTTTCTAAAATATTTCTTGTATTATTTTTATAATATATTCTCTGTTCTTTCGTCAACATAATCCTTCTCATAATTCTTCTTTGATCTTTATCACAATCAGTATTTTTATGTGAATAAACTTATTACTATGTATAATAATTATTATTATTATTATTTTGTTAGTGATAATTATCTTAATCTTTTCTTTTCCTCTGCTATTTTGAGGCAAAGACGGTATAGTGTAAAAACTAAAAAAACTGTCATTCTGTAGTATATTATAGTTAAAAAAATACTTGTCTTCATTTGAAACTTAATTCTTTAACTTCCCATCATACAATATCTTCATTGTTTTTGACAGAAGTCAACTTTAGCATGAGTCTATCCCTAAATCCTTGAAACAAAATAATGTATCATTCTTCATAGAAAGTATTGCATTATCTTATTGTATTTTTCAATAGGTGTCATATCTCAAAATATGACCTGTGCAAAATGTTAAACCAACTTTTCGATTAACAGTAACGACACTTCTACCATCTGAAGGCCATGGGCATAAACTAACTTTATGACGTTATCACACAAAAAATATATAATATTTAAAATCTGTTCACTAGTATACCTAGTCTATTTTTCACTTTTTTTGAAATATGACGGTCTTCTTCCAAGGTAGCGATATATTATAAATTATAAAAATGACGTTCCTCAAGTTTATTTAAGACAAAGTGAGACGGGTTAATTGAAAATATAAGAAGAAATGAAATAAATAAGTAATTCTTTTTCATTCCAGCAGAGTTTAGGCTTATGTTGCTATATCTATAAATGCGTATTCTTATGTTTAATAAGAAACATCCATATAGCTATTATAGTCTAGGCGGGATCTGTTTTGGATTGGACATTTTCCATAGGAAGCTATTTTTTTGCTGGAATCCCTTCAGGATGTACCCAATATCGATAATCACGATATGCGCCAGTCGAAAACCCTGTGCTAAATTTTTTATTTAACACAATCTGAAAACAATTGAAAATTTCTCATATTTTTGCTCCTATTTTCGTTTATAATTCGGAAAATATTGATCCTAGAGAAAAAATTATAAGAAGTTAAAAGTTTCGTTATTCAATTTTACACAATATTTCGTTAGCTAGAAATTGAAAATTTAATGTTTATTGTTGAAAAAATAGCAATAATTGGAAAAAAAGTACAAAAAAATGAAGTTAATCCTTTAAATGTTTTCGACTTTCTAAACTTGACCTACAAGCTCCATATTCCGCCTAGAAAAACCTTTTAATATGTTTAAAAGGTCTGCTAAATTTTGTTTAGATCGGTGGGATAGGTTTTGCATAATAATTTTGCAACCCAGCGGAAAAAAATTGCAAATTTTCAAATTTATAGTAGGCCCTAAATAAAGCCCTCAGATAGTTGCAAATTTTTTTACACATAAAAAAAGTCTTAAACTTTCAAAAGCTTTTTGTAAAATTCAAATCGGTTCACTAGGAGAGCCTAAAATTTTTTTTAAAGTTTTAAACATTTTTTATATATATTAGGCTTATAAACAAATTGAATAACTTTACGAGATTTAAACATATCAATTTCAAAATTTATGCACTTAAAGAATATTAAAAGACGCTTCTTTAAAAAAAAGATACATTCGGCTTACTGGTTGCCAAAATATTGAAGGTCAAAGTTGGCATACATTTGCCGTGTAACCATAAGTGATAGAGGGCTCGTTTTTAAACAAATACCCTCGTCTTGTCAAGTACTTTTTATATGAAAAGTTTTACGTAATGCGCTTTATGGCAACATCCATAAAAAAGACAAATAAAAAACCGTTTTCGCGTAAAATGTCTCTCGGATTGCATGAGAGGTGGTGGTGGGGGACATTCACTCGAAATGTGAATCGGCGAGTTCAAAATGATAGCGCGCGCTAAAAATTGCATTATCTCGGCTTCTTGTTAACCCATTTTGCTCTTTTTTTTGAATTGATGTCTCGGACGACAAGGATTTCAAATATCTTATTTTCAAATACCATTTTTAATTGCAAAATTGGGAAATTTGCAATAAACAATTGTATGTTAAACAATAATTGCATTTTTTCTTCATGCATTTTTTTTGAGCTTGCAATTTATACATTGAAGTAAATTGTTACTTTTAGTAAACAAATATGTATTTATAAATTGTTAATAAATAATTTAAATTGTTAAAACAAGGGCGAACGAAAAAAAAAATTTTTTTTCATAAATAAACTTTATTTTGACTCAATCTTCAATAATTTTTTTTTAAAGTCTTTTTCTTTTTTTGGAAGGACAAGAATCTTCAGGTCTGACCTTGCCCTTCAATATCTCGGCAACCAGTAAGCTGAATGTATCGTTTTTTTTTAAAGAAGCGTCGTTTAATGTTCTTTAAGTTAATAAATTTTGAAATTGATATGTTTAAAGCTCGTAAAGTTATTCAATTTGTTTATAAACCTAAAAAATGTTTAAAACTCTAAAAAATTTTTTAGGCTCTCCTAGTGAACCGATTTGAATTTTACAAAAAGCGTTTGAAAGTTTGAGCCTTTCTTTATATGTAATTAAATTTGCAACTATCTGGGAGCCTTATTTAGGGCCTACTATAAATTTTAAAATTTGCGATTTTTTTCCAGTAGGCTGGATTGCAAAATTATTATGCAAAACCTATTCGACCGATCTTAATAAAATTTAGCACAAGTTTTAAACATATAAAAAAGGATTTTCTAGGCGGAATATGGAGCTTGTAGGTCAAGTTTAGATAGTCGAAAACATTAAAAGGATTAACTTCATTTTTTTGTACTTTTTTTCCAATTATTGCTATTTTTTCAACAATAAACATTAAATTTTCAATTTCTAGCTAACGAAATATTGTGTAAAATTGAATAACGAAACTTTTAAATTCTTATAATTTTTTCTCTAGGATCAGAATTTTCCGAATTATGAACGAAAATAGGAGCAAAAAAATGAGAAATTTTCAATTGTTTTCAGATTTTGTTAAATAAAAATTTAGCACAGGGTTTGCGACTGGCGCATATCGTGATTATCGATATTGGGCACATCCTGAAGGGATTCCAGCAAAAAAATAGCTTCCTATGGAAAATGTCCATTATGGTCTGAATTTCAACAGATCCCGCCTAGTCTATTGGAAATTTTAGGTTTAGTCGGTCTGCTATTGTTATTTTTATTTATTCTTTGATATTGTCATCACCTTCATAAATTATTTCATTGTTATATGATTAATTGCATATGAGCTTTGTTCTTTTAAGTATTGCGTGTGTATTGAGTGTATTAAAATTGCTAGAATAATTCCACAGATTTTCGTAGTACCTAGTGCATACATTGTTATTTATTAATGACGTCTAAGTGGGCGGTATTTTTCTCTGTTCTATTCGTTCCTGACAATTCTGCAGAAAATATTATATGCCATGAGAAACGTTGAAACTACAAAAGAAGAATAAAGAAAAGCCACATGTTCAAGTTTTTCTTATTTATAGTCCAGTGTTTTGTAAGTTTACTCTTGTATAAAAACTAACCACACTTTCAAGGAGAAACAATACGGAAAACCTACCATTTGTTTACTTTAACGTCTTACGTTTCGGCATCCACCCACTTCCAAGCATTTGTTGCTAGTTACCAAAGTACTTTTCAATTTATTTTTCTGATCAATCTGAATGCCAGAGTTGATTAAACGAATATAACTGCACGCGTTTAAAAACATGTGTTCACACTAATATTTACGAAGATATATTATTTTAAGATGAATTACAGACAATTTCAAGCACATATTTATACCCTGATATTATGTTTGTGGATTTCAAGTTTATTTTCCAAGTCGTTCAAACACGAACCGAACATGTTAGCAGGTGATTATAAGATGTAAAAGTAATTATATGTTTGAAACGAATACATACCTTATGTATTTTGAATAATTACGAATTTGAAATAAAAAAGTTATGCAGGGGTGTCTACGCTTATCAATATATTCAATATCAAATACTATCAATGCTGTATTTTTCTTCTGGTAATCCCATATCCTCAGTGATGTTAATAATCATACTGGTCAACGCAAATTTGTTTATAGAGGGTCTGAAAAATTCCGCCTTTAAATTTACTATATTATGGTTTACTTCTTCAAAAGTTTTTTTCTAATCTAGTAGATAAACAAAAATATCATTTCAAGTATTTAAATTAACACTTATACTGAATGATTTTACAAGAAGTAATACAGAAACTACTTAAAAAATATATGAAGGACTGAAAACTCAAAACTACAAACCTGAAATCACTCAGTCAGAAATAACGAGAACTAAAGGAAATGGAAAAGAACAAATCCTTTGAAAAAGCTATAGTTAGAATGGAGGAAAGCATGTATGCACACTCTTCTCAATAAATATTACAAAAGTCTTGTATGGTAAAAAGAATTTTTAAAAAGTCCTTGAGATATGCACTTGAGATATATGTATAATATTTTGTATGTACCAATGGTGTTACCGGATGATTATGCCCATCGAGCAACATCCGTCCCTTGGGCCAGAGGCCCTCTGGCTGGATTATGCTGCTCTCCGGGCGTAATCACCTTAGTGAATAAATAACTATTAAACCATTTATTTTTAATTGATAATGAAGCGCGTGTGGCAGGACGGGCGCTCATTTGTACAATGAAAATTTAAACTAGCAAAAATCTGTGCCCTAGATCTTGTTTCTCTCTCTGATACACACCGCAATATTTTACAATTAAATAGTCCCAAGATACTTATCGGGAAATGATAGAACAAGGTTTGAACTGGAATTTAGGTTCTTGGTGAATTCGAAAATGTTTTTTACTTGTATTTGTGAGCCTTGAAAATCTAAATTTTTTGTTTTTCTCTGTTTTAAATTATTTGTAACTGGAAAACGATCAAGTTTACAAAAAAAATACAATAGACTTATTTTGTTCAGAATGATCCAAAAAATTCAAAAAGAAAATTGTCAGGGCCGAAAAAATTGATTGTTACAATTTGTTTAAAAAAATGAAAAACATTTTGCCAAAAAATATTAGTTTGCATTGATTTGAAAACAACTATAAACGAATATTTACTGCCCTTGGCCAAACATCAGCAACTAATTGTCTCTTTGTGTTTATCTTTAGGCATAAAATACACATTATTTATCCCTGGTGAGCTTTTTAACAAATTTATATCCATTATTTGCTCGGTCTTATACCACAAAAACCAGTTTTTAACTGATTCATCGTTTCGTAGATAAATAGAGTACTGAACAAACATCACATTCATGTTAATTGTCTCTGTAAATTCTACTTAAAATTCCGACTTTCGTGTTGTTTTAATTGATTTACATACAGATAAAGAGGTGGCACTAGAGATGGGAGATTCTCCAGATATATGTTACTGAGATGGAAATTATACGAATTCGTCCAAATTTAAAACAATTATGAAGTGAAAGATCAGTGGAGGAGCTTTGGGAAAACACACATATTTAACTAGTTCTTATTGTCCATTTTTCAGTTTACTTTTAGTTGTTCCATAGTCTGACAATTTTTTGGAAAGGGTGATCCATCGATAAAAACTAATTTTGTTGGAAAATTCCACAATTCCAACAGCGTCATAATTTCTTTTTTTTTTAATGCAATTATTTTATTAGAAATAAAGTCTTGCCTTTATGTTATGGGAATACCTATAGATACGTCAATTCCTACGAATAAAGCTTTTACCTGAATCATTTTTTTGTAATTATGCAGTATTTACAAGGAAATATGTATCGCGGCGGCAACATTTGTGAAGATCCTATTACCATCGAATTCATACTTGTCATCGTATTAAATTTTTGTTGATGGTTGAAAATTAAATGAACGGGCACTATTTAATATCTTACATGAATTGTGTTCGGCGTGACAATCGGCAAAAATGTTATTTAAAACATGCGACCGTTCTTGTTATAGTATCGACTGTTAAATGTATGTTCGATTGCTTCGTCTTAATAATTTTCGTACTAATTGTTTAATTTTTTTTTGTGACGTAAAACAAAATATTAGGTTGATGTAAAAGGATTTGCCGTATACTCCATCAGTTTTTCGTAGAATAAAAAAAGATATTACGGGTGGTATAAGTACACGACATCCACGTCATAGACCATACACGAGGAAAAAATTATCTGCAATGTATATAATGTACTAAAACAACCTCTGCCTTTAACGGAAGCTGTTAGTCGCTGTTCTTTTTTTTTACAGGAGTATCAGTGGCAACAGTTGTACGTATTATACGTGAGAAAAACTAATAAATGGTACTAAACCTCCATTACAAAACAGCGCGAACGAAAACCAATTGAGTTGGATGAAGCTTAGAAAAATATCCCCCGCAGAACTAACATTAATTTTTCTTTGAAAAAACTGCTCCAACTCAACAATGAGCCGTTAACTATTACGAAAAGCATTAAAAGATCTTAACGTTTGATATATTATAAAATTATGCCGGAATTCGATTTTAACAGATAAAGAGGAAATAATAATTCGGCGTAACATTTAAGCTTAATTCGGGAATATCGGGCACCAAAACGAAAAATTAATTACCTTGACGAGACGGGGTTAACGCCGGACAATTTTTTAATCCCTTCTCTCTATTCGGATTTTCGAATATAGGCCTCTCCTAAGCCTCGCCATTGTTTATGAGACGTTTCCACATTGGTCCTGCAGTTCTCTTAATATCGTCGCTCTAGCGCATTTACGATCTTCCTGGTGGTCTTTTGCCGATTTATTTATTCCATCGGCCATCCTCAAGACGTTCGTTATGTCCAGCCCATTTCCATTTCAGTTTAGTTGCCTGTTCGACAGCATCTTTTACTTTTGTTCTATTACGAATGTCTTCATTGGTTTTCTGGTCATTGTGTGAGATACCCAGCATCTGTCATTCACCGACAGATGCTGGGATACGCCTGACGTACAGTCGCCAAATATTGACAAGGCACAACAGTATCAAATGCACGGCAATCCTTTGTTGAATATTTATCGACAGGATTGTGAGCATCGTCAGGTCAGGGCCAACGACTAATCGTCGCCCAGATTGACAGCGATACCGGGGACTTTCATGAAGACATTAACTCCATATGCTTCGAGAAGTGGTTCGAAAACATTCTTCAGCGTGTGGATAGTAACTCTGTCATATAATTCTATAATTCATCTTATCACAGCCTTGTTAAACGCATTCCAACGATGACTGACAGAAAATCCATCATGCAGAGTTCGCTACGAGAAAAACGTATTTCATTTACAGAGGATATGGATGTGCGACAAGAGATAAGGGTTGCGACTCGGTGTTACTCACTTCATAGATCCCTATTGGTCGAGTGTTTACGCTTAAAAATCCAGAATATAAATGATCATAAACAAAATTGTTTTTACCAACACTCGTTATCTTTGATATTTGGCAATTAATGATCTAAACAAATTATTCAAAAATAAATTTTTCGTCTAGCCTTTTTTCATTTTTCAAAATAAATGTCTCAAATAAATTCAAATTTCGATGTAGGCAATACTTTTAAGATACCCCTTCATGAAACGCCACGGATAGTGTTTGATTGATTTTCTTATCAGTAAGCATCGTACAATTAGTATGTCACTGTATACTTATGAGTCACCGTTCCCAGTTTCTTGTCAAAGTGTAATAGACTGGTAAATAATATTAATTAGAAATTGTATTGTGTTTTAATTTGATAGATTTGAAAAAATTAACAGTGTTAGTAAAGATCGAGAGAATTATAGGTATAATGATCAAACTGTCGATATCAGTTCTCTTGTTTATGGATTAAGGTTTCCTTAAAAACCCACCAAAAACATCAAATTTGTCGTGAGAGTTGTGATCTTGAGAATCTTTATCTTTCCGTTGAAATTGCTACCCTGATTTCACTACGTTTTAGTAACTCATTATATTATACTAGCAACATTATATATCCATTAAAATAATTGGAACTGTTCTATTTGGATTAGCATCCTCCAGCTCTAGTTTTCACATGTGGTTGTCGTTTTTTATTTTTGAACAGGTGGTTAGTACACCAACAAGACTAAGTATTTTGGAGAGGTCCATTCTTGGAAATTATACAGTTTGAATGAGTCTCACGAACATTTTTCTGCATAAATTTCCGTCTGTAAGTACGTGTTAAGATTTTTGTATCAATAAGGTATATTTGTTTTATTCACAAATTTGAATTTTCTGATTGGGTAAAAGATCGTTATTAAACGAACTTTCAATCGAGACGTTGCTGCTGAATTATTTTCTTCATTTGAATCTACCGAAAACAGGAAATTGGAGAATGTACCATAGAAAGTTAAAAAAATATATGAAAAATCTCGATTTGAGAAATATTTTTGGTCCATTAGAAGTTGTAAATAGTATGCAGATTTTAGATCAGCGTTGTCGTAGGATTAATTAATCGGTTAAACTTGTTTCATCGAGAAGTTTTTTACCGGTGTATCGCATGAACACCTTACGAAATTCCCAAGAATATAAGACTATACGGGAGATAAATTTAAATGATTACCACTATTAAATGCAAACCAATATGTAGTCCAACTTCTTTTCGAATTAATGGAAAGACAGAGGAAAAACACATATTATAAAAAGATGTAATTCATGTAATGAAATTATAGAAAACCAATGGTGTTTTATGCAATTAGTTGTCGAAGTTCTAGGGCACAAGACCTGAATAATAAAATAAAAACTTATGAATACATTTCTAAAGAATTTTCTTCAGTTTCTCATAAATCATTCTATATCCCAAAAAGTGTCAGTGGGTTTTAAAAATCCTTTGTACGTAAGTTGTAATGTCCATTTTGGTTATTTTGTCCTACCACTATTTATCTTCTTTTCTTTCTGTTACCCACTTTGTTTTGTTCGGGCTTTTGAAGCTTTATTATTGACAAATGAGAAAATTCAAAACATTTAATACAAAAAAAAAGGAATATTTGTAGAACAAAACTAATTATATTTTAAAGATTAACACAAACACCGTCTTTTCTAAATATAAATGCTAACCAAAGTCCAATATTTTGTTTCAGGTGCACTTATATTTCAGCGCCCTTCCCGAGGACAAAGTGCCGTACGTGAACTCCGTGGGGGAGCGGTATAGAGTGAGGCAACTCCTTCAACAGCTACCCCCTCACGACAACGAAGTACGCTACTGCCATGCCTTGTCCGACGAAGAAAGAAAGGAGCTCAGGCTTTTTTCGGCCCAAAGGAAAAGGGAAGCGCTGGGCAGGGGGGCTGTCAGACAAGTGCCCAGCAGCATGCAGTGTGACGGGGTAAGTAGAAAGTTAAAATTTGGGGGAAATAACAGAAAGTTGTGTCTTTGCAAATAATTTTGTTTAATTGTTCAGCCTCTACAATAAAAGTGTTGGAAAATATGTTTTCTACTATTATATTACAGAATAGAATCACATCGCATTATGTAGTATTGATATTAAATTGCCATTTGCATAAAAGTTTACAGATCAAAATTTTAATTGTCAAATATTATTTAAAAACATTTGTAAAGTGAAATTTATAATTTCACTTCATTCACTTCATTAGTTTTTAAGATAATATATTTTACGTAGATAAATATTTGTGAAAATACTTTTTATTAATCCATGTTTTTGTACAAACTTTTGCTTGAAAACTTTCGAATTTTCCACTTTCTCGAAAGACAAAGAAATCTTGCGAAGACTAATCGACTGAAATTTTCCAATCTTAGTAAAATCTACAAATTGAGCAAATAAAACTGAAAATATCTCTGGAAACTTTTCCGACTTAATTCCCCCTTATCTGCCGATCGTCTAATGGCGAATGGCAGTAATATTTAAAAAGCTCCTTCGAGTAGGGCCCTCTTCTCTCATTAGAGACACTTCAGAGAGCTAATGCACTAGTTATAATTATTGTCGGACCTTAAGCACTTCCAATCCGGATCATTAATCCCAGCACTGCTTTTTCTTCCGATTAAATTTTAAGTGGACCTTGAATAATGACTTTTCGCTTTAAAAATTGTTTGGATGAACGGGTGTCGATTAAAAAACTAATTTTATACTGCAGAGAAGGAAAGTTCACTGACTGGATTATCGACGATAAATGACCCCTACCAAAGTTATTAACGACAATTTAAATATTAGCGAGAAAAAACTCGTAATTAAATAAAAACAATGAGAAAAGCTAAAAAAATATTTTTTTAATACAGATTTGACATGAATATAGTATAATTAACCTAAGTAAATAAAATTTATTAATAGATCTTCTTTCAGCTTCTCTTTACGCCTTACAAAACGCATTTGAGCTACTTCTACATAGCTAGTCTTTTATCAATGCCTTCAGTTTTTTTCTGTCTCTTGATAGCCGTTTAATTTCTTTTATCGATCTTCATTTTTTCTTTCCAATCTCGTATATCTATTATTTTTAAGTTCTCCTTGATCTCCCATTGTTTTTATTCTTCTTGTCTTAGTATTTTTTAATATACTTCTTTTCTTCATCCTGCATGGCTTTCGGGGTCTCTATGGCTCCTTCTAAAAGGCGGCAATACCTTTCGGCACATAAATTTTTATCGTAAAACTTTATTGCTGAAATTATATTGTTTTTGTTGAACAAAAAACATGAAAACTCCAACTATCTTGGAAATAATATTCTCTACTAACATGAGTTAAATAACATTTGGATTAACGTTAATATATAACAAGCAACAAGCAACTGTTTCTAATGTTTCAACAAATGATTCTAATTGTGAATGTTTTTGGCTCGCAAGTTTTAAATACCCTGTTAGAAATATCAATGAGTTGAACATATGACTTAAACGGACCAGCTCTTTTAGTGTATTATTTATACTTTCAAGTCACTAATATTAATGGAGATATAGGTATTCAATGTAGACTAGGATCTCTTCAAAATTTTGAAAAAAATTTAAATATCTCGACAATAAATTTTTGGTATAGGAACATTGTGCACAAATTTTATCTAAAATTTCATGTGGAATTCGAAAATCAGAAGAAATATTAGGTTCTATTTAAAATAACAAAGTTGACGTCTGCTTCCGGTATAACCGGAAGCGCCATGTCCAAGACAACATTACATTTCAACTCAGCATCATCCAAAACCTACAGCTTCGTAGTTTCAAATTTTTAACGTAGTTGTATCCGCCATTTACTTTTAATCAAAACTTAGGGCGCCACACCCTGTATACTAAACCTAAACCTAAAATTAATATTATTAGAAAAATCAATATTAAACCCACGTGGTTTCCGGGTTAAACCGTGACGAATTTACATACACCGAGCTTTCGACTTTCTCTCGGAAGTCTTCATCAGCGCTTCCGGGATCGCAGTCTCCTGAGCCCTCAGATCACTTCATATGTGCACTGTTCACTGTGTTACTACTACTGATTGGTGGTGATTTTTGGGACTTTTCTTTTGTCAATAAACTTATAGTTTTCCTTTCCCATGATATTCAGGACTTTATTTCGTTATAAATGTTTAAATATTAATAATAATCCTCACAAAGGCAATATTATTACATCTGGTTACTCAAAGTTAAACGTACGATTTCATTTTACAATCATCCTGTTGTTGCTTTCCTCCAAATAAAAATATAACCAAAAATAAAGATTTGTGTCAATCGAAATGCAGCAATGTCTTTTAAAAATTTCCAAAATATATTGTCATTGTCTATTGTAGATCCTCCGAACTTCTTAATCAAATATGTTAAGCAGTTCGCCATTAATGGGCCCGAAAATCAAGCCAGACCAAAGCGTATGAAGAGCAATTGAGAATAACAGACGCAAGTCGGCAGCAAACAATTTGAAACAAAGTTGCAGTGGTGGTTTTAACCCTGTCAAGGCACAGTCATTACAGTCAATAGCCATCAAAGGGCGACTTAGCATCGTCATCATTTGTGCCCTCGTACATATCACGAGTGCTGTGGCGTAGAAGCAGGTTTTTATGGGGTTTAGTCGATAGTTTTCGTCTCAATTAAAACAATGTAAGATTGTAAAAAATATTGGCATATTAAACTGCATAGTTCGGTTCCGAATGTATAGAAATCGTGTAATCTCCATATAAAACAAATCATTAAAACAATTTTATGAAAATTTACAACTGTTGATGATTGATTCATTTTTATTCAAGAAAATTGGGAACTAACTAATATTTGCAGCGTTGTATTTGATGCAGATGATAGAAAAGTAAATGAAACGAATAATAAACTATTTCTTATTCTAAGTGGTATAAACATAAAGCAAGTAGATTTAACAGACTTAGATAGATTATGTGGAGGATATGAAGACTCACCACACTTCGACCTATAGTGATATTTGTGCACACCTTAATCTAGTTGCCAGGATGCCAACACTTTTGATGAAGTTGAATAGCTTTGGTGACTTGTTTTCTATGTCAGAGGGTGCTGGACTGACCTCTTCTGGAAATTTTAGTCGTTTGCAGAAATGAGAACATAATGTATGTTTTCTGCCGTTTCTTTTTCGTTGTCACATAAACGGCAGTTGTCACTATCTTCTATTTGACCATTTTTTTTGAGATGATATTTTAATGATTGAGAGTTCCTCTCTGATGTGGCTCTTCGATAGTTCACAAACGGGTTCTGGACTGTGGAATGGGGTATCTGCCCTCTCTTTTGCGAGGCTGTCAGCTTCTTCATTTTCTACAATTCCCTTGTGAGCTGACCCCAACAACGAAGTTACTTTGTTGTGTTTCAACAGCTTCTTGAGGGATTGTTTACAGTTCAAATTAACTTTAACAACTCACAAGTGATTGACTTTAGAGCCTTTAAGCCGGCTTGACCATCTGATAAAATAAAGACTTTTGCCCTACGAGTGTGCCTGTTGAGACATTCTTGTGCAATAATGTCTACAGCATGTATTCCTGCCTGAAAGATAGTTGGGGCGTTTGCAAGAGACTTGGATAGCTTGGAATTGGGCCCAGTAATTTTCACTCTTGCCCTTTCATCTATCCTAGATCCATCCGCATACCATACGAGTGAGCCTTCTTTCAGTTTCGGTTCAACATTCAACACTTGCTGGTTTTTTGTGACCACTACAAAGAGTGTTTCGAAGTCGAACTTGACTGGCATGGCATCTGTCAGACTATCCTTAAAATCTAATGGATTTTTTTCCAAGATTTTTAGGTGGCCAATTAAAGCTTCAATGTTTTGTGTCTACATTTGATTTATTACCTTATGCGTTTTTTAATACATATAGTATATTTTCTTCGCTATATTAGTTTGATACATTTATATGCATATCGTGCTTTGTGTTCTCTAATGTGTAATAATTGTTTGGTTATGTGTTTTCTCTTTTGTTGTCTACACAGCGATTCATCTTTTGTTTTGAACACCATTTTTCGTATTCTACTTTGTCTATTCAAATATATTCTATGTGCCTGATTTTATTCTTCAATGATCGCCTTACATTCATCATGAAACCATTGGTTATGTTTCCTTTCTTTAGTTTTTATCATCGATTTTGTTGTAGTTATTGTGGTTCTACTTATTAGTTTCCACTGGTCTTCTAGTTTCTCTCTTCATTTCGTTTATATTCAGTCAGCTTCATTTATTTCTTCCGAGTTTCGTATCTTCAGTTTTCCTAGATCTAGAATTTCTAAATTTATAAAACAAATAAAACAAGGCCATAAACCAAAAGGGTAGAACGGGTACAGGGTAGAAGGAGTCGCGGAAGAAGACGCATCTCCTGGTTAAACAATTTGAGAGCTTGGTTTAACTGCACTTCTGCTGACCTCTTTAGAGCAGCGGTATCGAAAGTGCGAATTGCCATGATGGTTGCCAATCTTCTTAGAGGAGATGGCACATGAAGAAGAAGATAAACCAAAAACTAATCTGTGCAGGAATAAAAATAGCGAAATAACCAGCACACATATTTTGAAAAACTGCTGACCTATTGGAAGAGGCAGAAAATGAAGAGAATGATATTATAACAAAACCGCCAACGATAGAAGAGGTTGAAAGGGCAATCAAGCTAAAGAAAAATAACGAGGCTAAAAATTAATAATAATAATATTGTCGATATAAAATATTTACGAGTATACTTAACCATAGACTACAACCCATCACAGAAAAGATCATCGGAGAATATGAGGCAGGATTTAGGCAAAGAAGATCAACCATCGACTAGCTATTCACGGTTAAACCAGTTTTTAAGCAAAGCCTGTGAACAAGCCATAGGTATATGAATTAATAAACAGGGCATATTTATAATATTAAGTGAATTTAAAATACCGCCCAAGATATAGACTCATCCGAATGACGATGAAGGACACAGTGGCTTAGATAAATATACAACATGAGATGATAGACCCATTTCTAATAATACAAGGATTAAAACAGGGTAACGGGCTGGTTCCAATACTGTTTAATTTATTACTGGAATACTTAGTTAAAAAACATCAGGAGGTAGAAACAACAGACATCAATAAATCAGTGCAACTAGCAGCATATGCAGAATGGTAAACAAATGGGTTTGTGAATAAATACAAAAAGATTAAAATCCTAGTGCAAAACCGATTGGAGAGAGTAGCACGACCATACCTAACAGTTGACAATTTAGAAGCTTTATCTATTTAGAAGTCAAAATCACAAAGAACAGTATTAAAGGTGCAGAACTTAGCAGAAGAATCATCCTAGCCAATATGGCATACTTTGCTATGAACCAGATATTTAAATCACGAGACGTACATCAAAGAATTAAGATACGAATCTACAAGACCATAATCTGACCGATGGTGAGCTATTGATCTGAAACTTGGGTATTGACTCAAAAATATATAAACGGCATCGGCATCTTTAAAAGAAAGCTACTCACGCGAATACTAGGTTCCTATAAATGATATAAATAAACAGCAGGTGGCGAATTAGATATAATTATGAAATATCTAATATATTATAAAGAACCATCTTTATCTCAGTATGTCCATCTAGAGCGTCTTCAAGAGACAGGCCATGTAGTTAGGTTGGGAGAAAACAAGCTTCCAAAAAACTGTTGAGTGCAAGAATGCAGGGGAACACACCTATTGGAAGACCGAGAAAGCGATGGGTGGATGATGTATATGAGGATGCATAAAATCTTTTTGTCAGTAGATCGTGCTTGAGAATGGCTACATACCTTAA
Source organism: Diabrotica undecimpunctata (assembly GCF_040954645.1). Taxonomy (NCBI): domain Eukaryota; kingdom Metazoa; phylum Arthropoda; class Insecta; order Coleoptera; family Chrysomelidae; genus Diabrotica; species Diabrotica undecimpunctata. The sequence continues at coordinate 175,467,457 of NC_092805.1, forward strand.
CGAATGAAGAGGTTTGCTGTAGAGCCATATGGTGAATGGATGGATCTTCTTCGTACTTGATAGTTCGTTTACTAGTTTATCTTCTTCCACTATTTTGCTGTTATATAGATCTTTTTATTATTTTTTTGTACTTATTCTAATGTCCAAGCTTTTCCAATCTCTGTAGCGTTTGTCATTGTTGCTTCTCATTTTAGGCTATGGTTTTTTTTAACTGTCTCTACACGACATTTGCTTATTTTTCTGCTCCGTATTCCTTCCTTTCGTTATATGTCTATTTACTTTCTACATTTTTTTTGTGTTCAAATTCAATTACATTCTGTGGTATATCATTATTTTTTTTAGTAGTTCTTCAGCTGTTATGGTTAAAATATTTTTTAATTTTTTCCGTTTTTTATGTACGTCAAACATTGTATATTTTTCTTTAAAACTTCTTTAAGGGCAAGGGTCCTGTGATCCAATAGTTTTGAAACAGTCACTGGGAGTATGTTATCATTACTAGCAAAGAAAATACAATAAAGAAGTTTATGATGATTCTTAAGAATATTTAGACTAGATGATGTAATTGTCATGTTTTCATTAATTTTTCTAATATTTTTCTGCGGATACATCAAATAACGTAGATTTTCTTATTATAAGCCCATTTTTCAGTCTTCTCCGCTCCAAATGCACTACCGTGCGTATAGTCGAACAATTCAGTATAGCTGTTAAGGGAATGATCAAGGATTCCAATTTAAAGTTCCCATTATACGGTTTGTAAAGTTCGAAACTTTCGAGAGAAGTGGAATGGTGAAACGTTGAGCGTTAGTTGATGAGAGGTGCGGATTCTTAATGAAGAATGGGATCGGAGGTTCCGACCGTGGAAATGATGGCCATTCTGGACAGAATAGAGTTGTTAAATTTTATTGGAGAGTTGGTTTGAATACTAATGGGGAAAGTTTTCGGGGGTTTAACGTATTGCAGCCTTCTAGTATTAAAAATAGACCAAAGAATCTAGTGTATTTTAAAAGAGATTTACTCTTATTTCAAACCGAGTTTGGAATAAGTATACGGCAAGACGTTCTGTAGTCTTACAAGAGACTGAAAACTGCACCTTCAATTTAAATTCAACGCGAGTGCATCTCAACTTTTTCCGGAAGTTTAAAACAAGCCATTCTTTTCATTACAGCATATTCACTTAATGAGTCCTTAGAAATTTTTGCTGATTCCATAAAAATTAATTTCCAGTGCTTGAACTCTCCAGTTGCCACTTTTTTAAAGCATCCACTTTACTTTTGAATATTAATTTTATATATTCCCCAGCGGTTCTTTTGCCAGGAGTGAAAATTTGCTTTTTAATTATTGTTTTTCTTTTGTTTTGACTTTGCTTGTTCGACTCTTGGGATTTTCGGAAATAAAGTAGATGAGTGTGGATGATCGTTTAAAATTTCAGTTAATTGCTTTTATTAAAAAATATATATAAAAGAAAATATTTAATAACTTATAAATAATTTTGTCGGGTCAACTTTGAATTGTTCGTAAAATATTTTTGTTTGCGGTAAGTATATTAGTTTTCTAATTTTTATCAAGGATAAAAAGGAAAAGAAGTGGTTGCTGATGACATATCTGTTTCTCTAATGAGTGAAAAATATCCATATTTGTACATAGTTTCCCTATGTTCTCCATTGTTGCTTGTCGTATAATTCTTGCTCTAGTCATGTTTTTATTTCCTCGGTATGTTTTTAACTTCGTTTTGTAAATTGTGAAGTATTGTATGCACTCAGGTACTTGTTCTATGGTCTTTGTCTATTCTAGTGTGATTTAAGAGATCCATTTCTTAGTTTTTTATGATTTTAGTTCATTTTTTTTTATTCATTATTCAAATCTACGTGATAACCATACACACTAATCGACATGAAGCAGGTGACACAAATAGCTAAAATATAAAATTAAACTGATTAATCTGGTAATCATCTTAAAGAATATGTACATATTATACACATAGGACGAAATTTATGCTTCCCCATATGACCAAAAACATATTTTACTCTTTTGAGACCTCGATAAATTAATAAAATATCTGAAAATTGATACAGAAAAACTCCAGTCAATTTAAGAGGCACTCATATTTTAAATTCTTCTTCTTTACAGGCTTCTCAATCTTCTGCCGCATGGAATAATTGTTCTACATTTGATATCTGAGTCCATTCACGAATGTTTTCTAACCAAGAAACTTGTTTTCTTCCTACACCTCCACGGCCCTCTATTTTGCCTTTAAGGATCAGTTGTAGTATTCTATATCGATCTTCCCTTACTGCATGTCCCAAATAAGACATTTTCCAGTATTTAACAGTCTTTAGAAATTATCTATTTTTGTTGACCCTCCTTAGTACTTCCTCATTAGTTTTTCTTGCTTTCCAAGGTATCTTCAGCATCCGTCTATGTATCCACATTTTTAATGTTTCAATTCTGTTCATGCTTGATACTTTGATTGTCCACACTTCTGATATATACAAAAGTATAGACCAAATATAGCACTTGATATAACCATTCTTTTGTCTTAGCTCCAAATTGAAATGATTATTGCAAACAAATTTACAAAAATATTTTAAATACTCAACTGATTTTGTTTAATATTCATTTGAATTTAAATTGTTATTCATTTGCGAAATATTTATGTGGATCAAACTATTCATGGTGACTTTCGAACCCTATTGGTACTATTATAAACCATATTCACATAACTACTGTTCCCAGTAAAGTTGAAAAATAGAAAAATCTTCAGACACTTCTGGATTTTATTTTAATCTATCATAAAAAGTCATGGAATATGTCATGGGGATACTATATCGCCGACGCTGTTTACTAAACTCTTGGAATATACATATACAGTATTGCCCAAAATAAACAGTACTAAAACTGAAACATAGATGTCTCTTTGTGCGCGCTGTCAACTTAACTAGTATAGACATCAAGACATCAGTCAAGTAATCTTTTAACAATTAATTATTAAGGCCTAATTGTTAAAAATGGTGTTAAGTACAAAGGAGTCAGTATTTCTTGTAGAGCATTATTTTCGCTCATACGGAATCGGCTGACGTAATAGTGCAAGTCTGCAATACGTGTGTGATCAATTCACACACAGTACGGTTTAATCAACAGAGGTACATACAAATTTTAATACGCTTAATTCCTGATCTACGCCAATTTTGTCGTGCACATAATTTGGTATTTCGAGGCCAATTTTTCCAGCAGAATGGGGCAACTTGCCATACTGCTGTCGCAGTTCGTCAATTTCTTCAGGGACATTTTCCAAGCAAATTAATTTCACGATTTACTGACTTCCCCTATCCTGCACATTCTCCAGAATTAACATCTCCAGACGCATACATTTGGGGCATGGTTAAAACTGCCGTTTTTAATCGGGCACCACAAACCATCAATGAATTAAAGAATGCCGTTAGAGCCTTCTTCGCGGACTTGAGACAACCTTTATTCCATAACAATACGAGAAATCTGGAATATCGGTATGCTGTCTTGAGGGAAGGGTAGCTCATTTAGAACATGTTATAAAGTGTCAATAATATGTATTTTTTAAAACAATAAAATAATTGCAAGTTTAGTACTGTTTATTTTAGGCTATACTGTATTATAAATCTTGCTGAGAAAAGTATAAAAATAAATAGAGAAAATTTGATCCACATGAAGTTTGTAGATGATATTCTGCTAATAGCTGACCGGAGAGATGAGGTAAAGAAATTCATAATTGAGTTATATTTTTCTCGTTAGGAGGACTACAAATAAATATGTCTGAAATTCAAATAATAAATAAAGTCGTATAACGGTGAAAATATAGAAACAATAGCCAAAGTAAGTCAAAAATATCAAAGCTATTAGATTTTATATGTAGAGATATCTTCCAAATTAATCCCACCCTACACCATCATTGAGTTGCCGTCATACTATACAGTGCCTACAATGTTATAATATATATATATATATATATATATATATATATATATATATATATATATATATATATATATATATATACACTATGCGTAGCGTTCCTCAGGTCTTCTGTATACTTTATTTCTCCTGTCATCAGAAAATAGACAATATCTGGATTTATCGGTGGATAATATTCTTCTCAAATCTTCATTATCCCAAACAACATGTTCAAAAGAAAAATATAATCTTTGCCTTCTCTGCTCTCTGGTCAACGCTGGGCTAGTGGGTACCCTTCCAAGACGCAGGTCATTAGTCCTAGAGCCTTTTACGATCAATCATTTTAAAGGTTTGGCAATATACCATTGCATCTAACTGCGTAGAAAAAGAAACAATGTTAGCGAAAAAATAGAAAAAGTTACCCAAAAATGGTGTGAGTGACAAATTTTGAAAAATCGTATCTCGAATACTATGAATCCTAAAGACTTCTACAGAAGGTCACTTTGAAGAAGAAGGATAGTAATTTTTATTTCTGTAAAGCAGTGTCTATACATATACCACCGTGGAAAAAAGTTATGGCGCAAAAAAGAAAAATCGCGTATTTTCGTGTTTTTTTTTTGTTTCGTTTTTTGAATATAATTTTGTCAAAAAAAATTATTTTTGACTTAAAAGATGACATTTAGATAGAATTTTATTTTGAAAAACCTTTCTGTAGATGTATATGTACAAAAAGTGCATATAATTTACCCCTTTCTTTGAATTGCACCCATTTTAAGTGTAGCACTCCGCGGTTTTTTCATATTTCGGGGTCCATTTGAAACAATAAACCCCTTTAACGTTGTAGTTCACTTTCTAAGTATATAATCAATAGCATATTAGTGTACGAAGGCTCAAGAATCTGTCTTGATCAGGAGTTGTAACCTTTCTGCGGTATTGACCGGTTCTTCTTGAATTACTCGCGGTGACAGCAAAACGTTTAAAAAGTAACGATTGTAATGCCGTCAGATTCTGACAAATTATAATTTTCTTCCTGCTAGTGGTCCATTTTAAGGAAAAACACTAAATAAACTTCAAAACCTCCTTTTAACATCTAGCAAAACGTATTTCAAACCAAAATAAATTGGAACTAAATGAAGAACTGCTATCATGTTTTCAATTTACCTGAAAAAAAATATTAACAATATACCGGTATATATCTTTTAGGCCAATGACACACGAAGCGGTTTTCTAGATCAGTGACACCCGTAACGATTTAACCAAAGTCCACTTAGTTTAACCCGTTTGTTTAATCAAGACGAGAGTTTTCAGTTATTTCAGAAAGAAATAGAAAGATTTCACATAATGACGGTATTAGATTTTTGTTTCGATACAGTGCAGCGGCAAGCCGCTTATACGTATTTCGACCTCTTTAGGTCTCATCAGAGCGGTATATGCCACTGCTCTGAATCGAAACAAGATCTATCCCGTCGTAGACCAATAATTATCGAAATAACTATTTACAGACGTAAAAACGCCATCTAATAACAACAAGAGAAATCATACGATTTCCTACCTGGCGAAACTGAATTCAAATTTTTACCACTGTGCCTTCTACAACTTGCAAAGCAAACAGCTTGATTAATTACTCGGCTTACTTATTTACAGAAAGATTTCACTTTCAAAATTATTGTGATTTATTAAAATGAGGGATGAAGAAGAAGTATTGATGTTGACTCTTCTGTACTATCACTGGAAAAGAAGAAGTAAAACTCAAAGGATGTGGATACTCCCAATTATTCAAAGAAGAAAAGATAAAGTTCAGTAATTTATTCTATAAGTTGAGGAGCAATTTTTTAATTTTATTGCTGTCTTCTACTACTTCAGAAGCAAACATGTCGCAAATTTCCTTCCAGTATTGTTTTTTGATAATTATATCACTGTATTTTGATGTTTTCATGTCCACAAAGCGGGACGCTTTTCTACCTCCCTAATCAATTAATCAACATCTATTTTCGCATTTTCAGACAAAAATATTGAAGAAAAAAACAAACAAAAATTCAACAATTGTTAGCAAACCGCTTTCAGAAACCCGATAAGTGACTACTGCTAGTCAAGCTGTAGTCAAGTCTACCCATGTACTCAACATAGACAACCTCCCGATTCGATTGTACTTTTGGTCAAAACCGCCACGTCTATTATGGCCCTTAAGTAAAGATTTATCGGTTACGGAATAATTAGAAAAAGGAAAAATATTCAACGTTCCTGAATGCTATAGCAATTTAAAAAAAAATGCATAATAAGTATCATTCTCTCGTATAACCCACATTTAGCGTTTTATTAAAAAATAAACATAAAATCTTCCATAATTTGCAGAAATATTCTATGCGATGACAACGGGTGCATATCTAATTTCATTACTTTAAATTAAAAAACGAGATTAGTCCGATTCGACGTTTTTTTTCTCGTGGCTATATAACCGTTCCGCAATGTCTGTATTCCCAAAACGAAGCCATTTTCATTTGAATTAAAACGGGCGCCATTTGCATATTGTTAATTGGTTTTCATCGTATAAAGAATACGCGGACTACAGATTGGAGTTTTCTGCGGAAAATGCTAAGTTCGTAACACGAAAGAATAGTTTTTGTAATATATATTATATATTATAATATTGTACTTTGAGCTAATTTAAAGACAAAAAAACAATTTTAATTATAATCAAGTTCAATAAATTGATAAAAATAAAACATTAATTAATTCAATTAATATTCAAATATATTACAAAAACATTAATTATAGATGCTAAATTTTAAATCTATTATTTAAATTTTATCTCACGGTTTTCTCTGGGTTCTGAAATACCTTCAGCTTCTAATATGTAAAAATATGCAACAGGAGTATAAGGAAAATAAAAGAAATGGTAAATAAAAATTATTCAAATATATCGATCAAATACCTTGCAAAAATTTCATTACATATACAAAAAAAAATAATATCAAATATGTATATCCCTATGCCCTACTCTGACAAATTTGAAAACAAAACTGTGCAGTCCAAACTTAATCTTCTTTAATTATTTTCCTATACTAGCATTTTGAGCTTATAAACAATTACACAAACTTTCTGAAATTTTATTAACGATTCCGATTCAAAATTTCTCTGTGTGAGATTGTGTAAAATCAGGCAATGGATTCTGGCGTAGAACTCGTTCGCTAACTTTCTGTCTTAGATCTGCTACCAAAACCTAACAGAGATCTCTCGTACCAAAACAAACTCCTCCACCGTCTGGATACTGAGTTCTTCCAATGCAAGTATAAATAATTTGGTTCTACTTACAGATACTGTTGCTATCAAACCTGCTATACTCGTCTCACTCTGCATAAAATAAATTAAACTGCTTCCACTTAAACAGTTTCAATAATAAGATTGTTTTCATTTTTAACAAAAACTTTTTTTTAACCGGTAAAAACCTTTCGGTACATACCTCTCTTAACTTTGATGTTCGTTTTACGGCACAGCGAAAATAACTTAACTCTCTTAATAAGCTTCTAGCAATTCCCTTTCTCGAGCAATCACATTCTAGCATTTTCAAAAACACAAAATTCCATTTATTTAATTTCTATGAAATGCCCAAATTATACATTTTGGTTTTTTTTCCTTGCGCCTTCAACAAACAACTTTGCACAAATTAACTTTCTACCGGCTTCCGATAATAAAAGATCGTTCGTCGCTCTGAACTTTTTAAACATTGTTAAACCTTAATCGGTTTGTTCGAATTTTTGAAACGAAATCATATTCTATTTATCCTTAAATTTCTACCTAATCTATTTTCGATTACACTCTAATGTGTGCTCACTAAAATGTGTGTACGCAAACCACTTTAACCGGAAAGAATCTTTTGAATATGCACTGCTCACTTGCTTACATCTAGAAATACCAGAAATACAATCTTTGTCAAAATTTTTGTTGTTCTCTGGATTTCAAAAACTTTATGCGTATTTGTGAATCGTAACAATATATATCTATGTATAAACATAGAATGATTACTTTACTCATTAATAAATTTAATGGAGGCACTTGATCGAACATTAAGAGATTTACGCAGCAATCAGATTCTCTCTGGATGTGCGATGATTCTACTGGCTAAGATTTTCGCCAAACGTTACCACTAGATTAACAGCTGGTGGTGATATGCAAATAAAGTCGACAATTATCAAACTGAATTCCTCAATTCACTACATCTACCAGGATTACCTGCCACTCAATTTACTGCTCAAGGTTGTCTGGGTGGTAATGTTGCTACGACATATAAATCAGTCAAAATTTGCAACGGAGCAAGACTCGTTTTTAAACATTACGAAAAATTTCGAGAAATATATCCTTACGTCCATAAATTGTATTTAGGGTTATAAATTTGAATATAAATCACTCGTAGAAATAAAAACAAATCTCCTATCAAGTTTACTGGTTTCGAAATAATAAATATTTTTTTATAGTCTCCAATTCGAACAAAATCACAAAAGATTTGAAACTCGAAACATAAAACGAATTCCAAATATCGCATCCACTCAAATTTATCGACAAACCCTGTGACATTTCTATATATTTCAATATACTTGCTTCCACCTCCACGCGAGTACACATATGGCATTTTTTCATAAAGCAGTTGCACTAGTGCCTCCCGAATAATCGAAAAATGACAAGGTCTCGATATTTTACACGTATTCGAGAGCGTATGGTAAGAGACAGGCGAGAATAAGGACTGGATTTATGAGCATGGTTCCCTGGTCCTACCCTCCAGTTGGGGTGAGGGACATATTGTAACACTTGAAAGTTTTTGCCGTAATTTATGACCCCATTTATTGAAATTGCTACGTGATTTATGGGACTCATTGCATTGAGAAAAACTGTGCGAATATTTAATTGCCATCTACTATATAGCACGTATAGTTTTTTTATTTAAAAATATGAATGTAACAAGGTAAACAAAAAATACCTTTAATTCTATCAATTTATGTAAAAAAGTGAAAAAAATAATAAATATGTCAATGAAAATTAGTCTTATTTTTTTGTTCTTCGATGAAACAAAGGTCGCGGTCGATTTTTGGTACCGTTAAAGTAATGTAAAAAATCTACTCCCTTATCATCGACCTAGTGTCTTAATAATTATGTTCGTTTCTCCAATTATGTAATTTAAGGATCATCTGGCCTCATTATGTGGCTAGTTCCAACTACTTTATAGATGTTTTTCACTGATGATGATCTGATAAGATCGAAAATCTTCTGAAAATTTATAAATCCATTTTGGATCATTTGAAAAATTTTGAATAAAAATTGTAACCCATTTTACAAATGAATTTTCCTTTTAAAATTTAATTAAGAAAGCTCTATGACATACATTGATTTCGAAAAGGCCTTTGACAAAGTATAACATGAACCACTAAGACAAATTCTAATAAAGAAAAATATAGACAGCCGAGATATTCGAATTATATGCAACCTATATTGGAATCAAACAGCAAATGTGAAGGTTGAGGGTAGGCTAACAGAAGAAATTCAAATCCGTCGAGGAGTCAATAGCTTGTGAAGCTATTTGTGAATAAGCACTCGAGGAAGAAGATCTTGGTCTGATAATAAATGGTGAGACGATCAACAATATAAGGTATGCTGACGATACGGTTCTCCTAACGGGAACGCTAGTAGAACTACAACATCTCGTTCAAAGTCTCAATATATACTGTAACAGTTACGGCTTGAAAATTAATTTGAAAAAAACTAAATTTATGGTAATCACGAAATCAAAGAACATCAGAGCTAATCTTGTAATAGACAATACAACGATTGAGCGTGTGTCCTGTTATAAATATCTAGGTGCTTGGATCACAGACGATACTGATCAAACAAAAGAGATTAGATGTAGAATAGAAATCGCTAGATCAGTCTTTAATAGAATGCGCAAACTCTTTTGCAATCGTGATATCAATATAAAGTTACGAATACGAATGCTGCGGTGTTATGTCTTTTCTACCCTGTTGTATGGAGTAGAGGCTTGGACACTAAAACAGTTGACCACAAAAAACATCGAAGCTTTCGAGATGTGGAGCTATAGGCGCATTCTCAGAATATCATGGATAGACCGCGTCACTAACACGCAAGTACTCCAAACTGTAGACAAAAGATGCGAAATTCTAAATGAGATAAAAACTAGAAAGATGGAATACTTGGGGCACATTGTGAGAGGTGAAAAGTACGAACTTTTAAGAAATATCATGCAGGACAAAAGAAGTGTGGGAAGAAGAAAAATATCGTAGCTTCGTAATCTACGTGAATGGTTCGGGTGTAGTTCGATTGAACTTTTTAGGTGCGCTGCTAACAAAGTCGCAGTGGCCATGATGATTTCCAATCTCCGCTAGGAGTGGCACGAGAAGAAGAAGAAGAAGATGATGACATACAAGCGAGTTTAACAATTGTTTTAATTAAAAATTTTATATTAAAGTTACCCCCTTATGTGGATTTCGGAAAGCGTTATTTTAGATTTATACCGTATAATCGATCAATTTGATATTAGATTTAAAATAATTCGCTCTCAAATGAAGATCTAATGACTTCTATTTATTTTGCAGTGTGAAGAAACCCTCTCCGCAGGTGATATCGGAGTATTTGCTAGCCGTGCTGGCCCGAACACCTGCTGGCATCCGGCGTGTTTCACCTGCACCGTTTGCAGAGAGCTTCTTGTCGATCTCATTTACTTCTACAGGGAGGGTCGACTGTATTGCGGGAGGCATCACGCAGAAACCATTAAACCTAGATGTTCCGCTTGCGACGAGGTATTTGATTTTATTACAGCATATCCTAGTATAGTATAGAATATGTTCTATGTGTAGCAGATTACTTATATATTTCCATAAACTTTGAATTTTTGTTTGCGATAAATCATTCAAATCACGATACATTTTGTGGTAGGAGCATTTTAAAATTTGTTTATTTGGTCAAAAACACAATAGACTTAGGTATTTTAAAGTTAACTTTAAGCTGTTTAACACAAACTATTCTTGTCATTTCGTCGATATTAAGATTTAAAGGACGTTTTCCCAACTGTAGACTAGTTAATGTAGTGTCTAACATGTAACAGAGGAAAAAGAAGGTGAAATGAAAGAAAACTTCTCTGATAAATTAAACACTTAATATAGTCAAAGCCAGTACATGCTTTGAACGAAAAAAATATACAGGAGGATTGTTTAATTCTTCTTCCTTTTTGTATGTAGGCTTTAAAGCCGGTTTCTTCTTCAATATTAGCATCCTAAATTGTTTAAACTATCGCACCATCTTTTTCTTGGTCTGCCAATACTTCTTCGTACGTCTTGGTCTACCCATTTGGTGACTTGTCTCATGCTATTCGTACTATCCTATCCTCTGCCTTTCTACTAATACGTTCGTTCCACCCCTGTTTCTGTTTTGTCGCCCATCCATTTATGTCTTCTATATTGCACGCTCTTCTTATGTTTTCGCTTCCTTCCGTATCCAACAGACTTTTCCCTGATATTCGTCGGAGTATTTTCATCTTTGTTGTTTCTAGTAGTCGTCTCGTTTTAGATGTGGCAGGTCTTGTCTCCGCTGTGTATGTTAATATAGGCCTAATTGCTGCTTTATAGTTTCTTGTTTTTGTGTTTTGTCTTAGGTGTTTGTTCTTCCAGATTGTGTCATTAAGAGATCCCGCCGCTTTACCTGCTTTTAAGCTTTGTTGTCGTACTTCTTCTTCAACATCTCCGTAACTAGTTATATCTATTCCCAGATATCTCAACCTTGCTTCCTGCTTTATTATTTTCGCATCAATTTCAATTTTACATCGTAGTGGGTTAAGATGTCATACATTTGGTTTTTTCTGTTGATATTATCATATTGTATTTTTCGGCTGTTGTATTGAAGATGTGTTAATCTTTGGAGCCCGTCTTCTGTCGAGCTGTCGTAATACTGCTTATATTATTACCATTCGTCCATTATTATATTAAAGAGAAGTGGGTTTAACGAGTCACCCTGTCTGACTCCGCTTTGTACTGGTATACAGTGTGTTAGTTTTCCATTTATCCTTTGCCTGTATTCGATTATATAAAAAGATTTTTTCGATAGTTTGTATAATATTGATTGGTACGTTTCTTTTATACAGTAGGTGTAAGACGTCTTCGACTTGGATGCGATTAAAAGCCTTTGTCAGGTCTATAAAACATATATATGCTGGTTTATTGTACCTGATGGCCTTTTCTGTGATTTGTTTTAGTACAAATACGGCGTCTACGTAGGATTTTCCGGATCTGAATCCTTGTTGATCATCTGATAAAGATGTCAGTTTATTGATTTTGTTGGTTAGGACTTTTGGCGGTGTTCAGTAGATTTATATATACCTCTATAACTGTTGAGGTCTTCTTTATCTCCTTTCTTGAACATTGGTATCATGCATTATGCTGTTTCTCCAGGATTGTTCAATTCAAACCGTTTAATTCAAATTTGTTCTGTATAGATAAGGAACAAAACAACTTGATAGAACAACATGGAATACTAAGAAGATGTATAAAACATTTAAAGTAGAAACTTGAAGTAGGAAGGAAGGAGGCAAACCATGAAATATACTATTGAATCAAGCAGACAACAGAGAAAAAAAGAAAAGAGCAAAAATGAAAGGTAGCCCCAAAAAAGACACAAGAGAGATACATATGAGCATGGAATGTAAGAACCCTTTACGAAACTGGCAAATTGGAGCAAGTAAGCCAAGGGAAAAGTATTGATGCGAATACAAAAACTGTAAATATAACTTAAATAAACGATAATAGAAACATGATGACGAAACTATCACGAAAGAGGACAATGAATCAAACATACAAAAAATAGATAGAAAAAGAAAGAATCAAGAAGAAAAATAGAGGAATAGAAAATAAAACTAGCAACCCGGAACGTTCAAACATTGTTGAGACCAGGAAAAAATATAAAAGGTAGCAAGAAAAACGCAAAGATACAAAATCGACATACTAGCACTACAAGAAGGAAGATGAAAGGGAGAAGGAAAAATTAAAAAGAAAAATTACACAATATTCTGCTCAGGAGAAAACAAGCAAGAGAAAAATAGTACAGCATGTATGGTCAACAATAAGATAAGAAACAAAGTTATAGAATTCAAAGCTATAAATGGACGAATGCCATTTATAAAAATAGAAAAAAACTCATGACTAGACAAACGATAATGGAAGAAAATTATGCCACCTAGCAGTAATACCAAATAGTAATATCATAAGCACAAACTTTAAGCAAAGAATAGAACATAAAGTAATAATGCGAATATCTGGCACAACAGATCGCAATTAGATAGATCACATAGGATATGTGAATACTAATATTAATATTCAAAAAATGGAAAACAATAGTGGATGACGTCAGATCATATAAAGGAGCAAACGTGGACACGGACTATTGTCTAGTAATATGCCTCTCATAGATAAAGATGAAGAAATATTAAGAATATTCTAAAGGAAAATCTTAGAAGAATTATGCGCCCGATTAGAATGCAAATGAAAAAATGAGAAGAAGAATGAATCATGAAATAAGAGACATAATGAGGGAGAAGACACTAATTTATTAAAACCCAGAGACTGAGATGACTGGGAGACATAAAGTTAATGAAAAACGACCTACTGATTAAGAAGGTCGCCAGATGAAAGGCAGAAAATGAAAGACTAAGGGGAACCTAAAGAGGTGGGAAGACCAGGTCATGAGAGATACCAAAATCATGAAAATGAGAAACTGCAAGGACCTATGTACAGATCGAAATATCGAAAGTGGAAGAAATTTGTATTGTAATGAAAGCCAAGTCATACAACAAATTTTAACAGTACATAAGAATTAATGCGGAGTAGTAAGGCACCGGGATCAGATGAACAAGGGGAAGACCAAAGCTGAGAAATAAGGAACAAATAGAAAAAAATATCATAATTTATCGTTAATTTAATTTTAAATTAACAACATTAAATCTTTTTTGAATTAGTCTTTTTTTTATCAAATAAACATCTCATAATAACCTTTGCAATAGTTTATTTTACAGTTTCGTTTATATTATTACCCTCCAGACATATTGTTAAAAACCGTTGTAGCCTATATCGCTGGTGCCTACAAAGAAAATAACTCTTAATTATTTTCCCGGGAACATATAACTCTTTCAATGTCGATGAAACTAATTATTTTTATCTGTATGTCCGCAAAGACTATACGGTGAATAATATGGTATACACCGGTGAAGCCTATAACTCCCAGTCTGCTGCGAACAGAATTTTTCTCGATAAATATCAGCGCAAAAACTATTTTCAACTAAGTACTCGCGAAGATTATAACTTCTAAAATATTTGTCACGAAAAACATTCGTCACACAAACATAAGGGGAATTCTTTTCGTTGACACTTTATTAAGGGTTATAATTTTCGCTGGCACAATTACAAATGGATAATATTCTTCGCTGAATTTATTGAAAATTATACGATTCGCCGTGTTATTTGGAGTTCTACTCTTCTGGTATATGCTAGATAACTTTTTTTGATCTAATAGTTTTATTCGACGTATATCTGAAAAAAAAAATATTTTTTAAACAATAGTAATGACACAAATTAATCTTAATATTTATTTTGTTTTAGATTATCCTCGCCGACGAATGCACCGAAGCGGAAGGTCGCGCGTGGCACATGAAACACTTCTCTTGCTCAGAATGCGAAAGACAGCTCGGAGGACAAAGGTATATCATGAGAGACGGAAGGCCATACTGTCTACATTGTTTCGACGCCATGTTCGCCGAATACTGCGACTCATGCGGCGAACCAATCGGTGTGGATCAAGGTCAAATGTCTCACGAGGGTCAACACTGGCATGCCACTGAAAGTTGTTTTTGCTGCCATACGTGCCACACATCTCTTCTAGGAAGACCTTTTCTGCCTAGAAGGGGCGCTATTTACTGCTCTATAGCGTGTAGTAAAGGCGAGCCACCTACACCCAGTGACTCCTCTGGTCCTAATACTAGAGTACCAAGGCAGCCTCTAAAAAACAGACCACCTAGGCCTCCTTCACCGAATGAAAGTAGTACGCCACCGCAATCTCCTTCTACGAGACGACATCTACCACCCAGATCTCCTACAGCTTCGTCTCCTTCTTCTCCCCCCGGGCAATATGTAAATAGATCTCCTACTACCACAAGGTCGCCTAAAATGGGTCGAAGAGCCTTGCAAAGATCACCCAAACCAGTTTCTATACCTAGCACTCCCACTTTATCTGACAACGGAACTACTACCTCACAAAACGATCCAATAAACGAAGAAGTAATTTCTAAAGGCTTACCTGTACTGTCGCCAAGTTGCCGAGGTTTAGATAGGGTATTGTTAGAAAGAAATTTAGAACGTCTTCTTACAGAAAGAGGTAACCAAGGGCATTCACCAGATCTTGAAAAGTTATTACTAGCCAGAGATAGAAGCCGAGAACCACTACATTTAGCCGATTTGAGTATCGATGACTGGACATCTCGTTCTGTTTCAGACAATAAAAAAGAAGAATCTGATAAACAAAGTAGTAATGCCGAAGAAAAAGATTCCAATACGAGCAATGCCGATCAAACACCACAACACGCGTCTTCCATGCCAGAGTTAGCACTTCCAGGAGGATCTAGCGATACTGGCAATTCAGCCACCCCGGGATCTCCAAGCAAAAAAGGAAAAGGATCACTTAGTGTACGATTTCAAGGTGATAACGAAGCTTTCGAGGCAGACGAGAACGACAACGCAAGCTTAGAAGCATCTAGGAAGTTCCCGAGATCTAGGAGTTACTCAGGTAGGTCAAAACATGGAGGTGACAGTCTACCGCGGAAAGGAAAATCAAGGAAGGCTTCCTGCTCAATTCCACAAGCTGGATGTTCAACTTCCAAATCAAGAGAAAGAGACGACGACACAGAAAGTTACTGCTCAACGTGCTCCTCCAGTTCTTCCAGCGACGATCTCGATTACCAATTACCACCACGAAGAGCCTACGGTGGTGTTCGAATATCCTACGTTCCTAATGATACTCTTGCCATAGCTAGACGGAGACAAGCTACCATTCAGAAATCGCCGAGTAAGAAGGGAGTTTCGATTGACGACAAGGATAAGAACTGCATCATATCGTGATTTTGGACAATAAAAAGTCGATGGTACGAGAAGAATCGTGCCTAGGACGAGGCAATTTGAGCTTACAATATTGACACGATGAAATATTTGTCATATCTATAGAAATTTCAATGGTTTTACAGCATTTGTATTACAAATTCACATAAAAGCTGCCATCAAATAGCTGTTGATTCCATATAGTAGCTTTTTTTAAATCTTAACAATGTTTTTATAAACTTTCCAAATTTTCGTGAAAAAAAAAAGGCAAATGAAAAAATGAAATTTCCTGTACAGGCGCATTTGTGAAGATAGGCAAATTACCTAAAATACTTCAGATATAAAAATCAAAGAAAAAATCGACGAGGTTTAAAATCGTTAAAGGCAAAATCCATAATTAAATTCTGCGTGAATGGTTTGAACAGACGTCAATAATGTTTTTGATACCCGGGCAGTCTGGTTACAAAAGCAAACAAGGCAATGCACTAACTTTTAATGAAAAGGTAGATATTCTTGCCACGAAAAAGTTGTCTAACCAAAACTTTTTATATTTTATACAAAATAACACATTTTTATTGTTGACATAGTTTTTAAATTTGAATTTGCAACCAATTTGTGTTACAGCTAATAAAATTAGATTTTTAAATGAATATTGGTTAATTTTAAACGATAATGTTGATTTAATATTCAGAATTGAAAACATTTCTTTACAAACATACTTCGAACCGAAACAAGAATACGGCAAATCAAAATTGTGAAGATTTGAAAACTTAGTCGTGGAAACGAATTTCCAAAATTCAATACAATGGAGTTGCTTGTGTTTAAAATATGCTTCCTGGAAATCCTGAAATCTCGTAGTAATTGAATTTTAAAGACTTAAAATGAATGCTTGTCGAAAACGTATTGAACGTCTATAGCCGTTTTGTTTTTTACTTTTTTTTTTTTTAAATGGCTTTCCTAATAAAAAAGTACAGAAATGATTTTTTTTTCATTTGCCATTTTTTGTACATTTGTCTTATACAGGATTGTTAATAAAGATTAGCTATTTGCGGTTGCGAACGATTTGCAGAAACTATAAATGTATAGGTATATTGATTTTTTGCTCAAATAATTTATATTCCTACATTATAATTTGGCGGTACCAATTCTTTATGAACCAACCTGTATATTTTTGTTTATTCGTGTTTTTATATTATTTTCGAGTCAAAATAATTTCTAGAAGCAGCTAACATTGTGTCATATGCAAAAATACTCAATATATTCGTTGCCTTCCACACCTCAATGATGGCAAAAGAATTTTTTTATAACCATTGTCGAAAATATGGATCATTGTTAATAAAAATCATTAATTTAAGCAAATATTTCATTACTTCTCAATCATAACAAGCCTTCCTTCCGTCCACATTCTCGGAAATATACTACTCGACAAGTTGCCATACAAATGCATCATTGGTTTCATACTTACCTCTACAAACACTCTTCCTACCTTACCCATCTGTTTCTATATAAAGCTATAGCTAAGTAAGTAGTCCTTGTGGTTACCTCATTCCATCGTTGGAAGAACGCGAAGGAGGTCATCCCCCGATTCTATCGATCACCACCCTTTAGTCACTATCTCACACATCTTCATGTACTTCCTCATATATACTTGTCTCCATGTGCTCTCTTCGTATACAATTACAATAAGCCGTTTGGTGTAATTGTATGAAGTTACGGTGTTTTGAATACCTCGAGTTTCTTTTTTTATTTCTTAAATTTACTTGATATAAGGATATTTGACATCTGCACTTTTACAAGAAAAATAAATACTTCACCAGAAGCGAATACTTTTGCGATCTTTTGTATATTCTTAATAATAACAATGAAACTGCAATTTAAATGCTTAAAAACAGGGTAAACGCCCTTCGCCCTTCGCAATCGCCCTTTTTCTTTAACAATTCGTACATATTTTCGACAAAAAATTTTCCCCTCTTGCTATCATACCCAATTTGCCAAAAATGTAATATGCAATATGTATTCAGGGTACATACTGTCCAAAATAAAAAATTAGATGCCTTGATATATCTTATGTACTTATCTACGCTTCAAAATATAAATTATTATACATATATATTATACGTGTGTTTTATATCATTGTACAAAGTAGGATCCGATTTTATTGATACTCTACAATCATACGTAGAAATGTACGTATTGTACATTATTTCCTATTAGAAATTTTAATATAATTACTGTTTTTAATTTTGTAAATTGTAAATAATTTTTGGTTTATATTAAATGTAAAACAACTGTGTTATTTATTCTGCCTACTTATTTCTACCACTTACACCTAAAAAGATAATCAAAATCCTAATCATATCAAATAAAAAAAAAACGAGAAACGAAGAATTCAAAACGTGTGGAGCATTCCGAAAATGGCACAGAAGAAGTATAGTTTTATTAACACAAAATACAATTAGGTATATGTAAACTTAAATATAAGTATTTGATCTTTTTTAATTTGCTTAATCTATTTGAAATATTTCAATTTAAAAACAAATCCATTTTCACTTTATAATGTGATTAAACAATAGACGTATAACATAGAACGAGCATAACGGCCGCGCGTACTGACGACAAGGTCTCTTGGGGTTTGATTTGTCTTTCTCTAGCGCATTGAAACTCTTTACCCCTCTCACCCCCACCAAAAAGAGACGCTACTATACTTACTTGATGTAAAACAGAGACAAAAATCTCTTGGGGTTGTTTGATTTGTCTCTCTCTAGCGCATTGAAACTCTTTACTCCCTCTCACCCCCACCAAAAAGAGACGCTACTATACTTACTTGATGTAAAACAGAGACAAAACCAACATCAAAAAAAATGATGTTGTCGTCACTTGGCTCTACAGTCTGTACAGTATATGCTAAGTTATATACTTATCGTACGTCTATGGATTAAATATAAATATGAAATAAGATTAAATGCAGAGCTGGGACAATATTTGACGTTTGACAGATTGTCACTATCAATAGACTGGCAGAACTAAGAACTAAGCATGATTTTTGTGATTTACAAAAAAAATATGGCACTTTATACAGCTATTTTTTACATTATGCAATTTTCATGTTATGTAAGACAGATTATGCAACTGCGCATGACCACGCCATATTTCAAAAGCAATATCTGCGCTGAGAAAAATTAGAACGTGTTTTACTTTTCATGCTATTTTGATGCAAGTTTTTGTCAAAATTCTTGTTGGCAATATCACAAAATAATTTATAGTTTTGAATAAAACAACCTTATTGTGTAGTGTAAATGTTATTTATTGGATGTAATAATTTATTATTTATATCTGAATATATTTAATGCTGGACTAAAATTTCCAAGTGAAATATCAAAAGTTAGTGTTTTGATATTATTTCTTCTGTTGGCAACAATGAAAATGGTACATAAAAATTGCTGTGATGTACACAGAGAATATATAAGAAGGACTTGCATGGCCTAGATGTAAAGCACCTTTAAGCGATCAAAGAGCCGATGTAAATGAATTAATAGACCCGAAAATACTTCGAAAAACATACATGGATTAATTATCTAAAGAAGTTATATACAAAGAAATAGCAAATGTTGAAATCACAAGCACCTTAAACGAAGAAATTCACATAAGCAAGCTTGCCCTTCCCATTGGTCATTTAGGTCACGTGGTCCATAGACTTGGCCCATTAAAAAGAGATACGGACTCATTTGCGTCAGTATTCTCTGCCGCACTGGGGGAACGAGTCTGTCTTACAGCGCTCAGTCTATTTGTATTATATGTCTGTGCGCCCACTCATATTTAACCTACAAAATTGAAGGAACCAGCCTTCTACTCTTGATACTAAAAAACTATAGGAGAGTGAGATGCTTCTTGTGCCTCACCGTTGGTCAATCTATCAACACTTCCGATCTTTTTATCTTGACGTGGTGTGTCCCCAGTTAACAGTGTCCAATCACCATCTGCATCTCTTCAACTCTCTATCAAAAGCTAATAATCTATACGAAAGCCTCGTACTAATGTCCAATTTCCATCTCGTTTTATCATTCTATAGATCGTTTCTAGTTCTTATTGGCTTCATTCCAGCTTTTCCTTGATCTTTCTGCTATGCACCTAGCGTCTACTTTTCATGTGGCTAATTCCAAATGTCTACTCAGAAAAAATTTTTAACGAGGCTCTTTACGGAATAGACGAAGGCATCCTTCTAAATGGTGAAAGAGTAAACAATGTTAGATATGCCGACGACACCATGGTGATAGCAGATAGTTTAGAGGGACTTCAGAGGCTAATGGACAGAATAAACGAGTACAGTCAACAGTACGGACTAAACATTAATACCCACAAAACCAAACAAATGATTGTCAGCAAGGAGAATATAAATGGGGCTCATCTATACATTAATGGGACGCAGATAGAGCGAGTAAAACAGTATTGCTACCTGGGAACTATTATAAACGAACAGTGGAGCAATGTACAGGAAATAAAGTGCCGCATAGGAAAGGCAAGAACGGCCTTTAACAAAATGAGCGCCATCTTCAAAAGTCACAACATATCCCTGGATACAAAAATGAGACATTTGAGATGCTATGTTTTCTCTGTGTTGTTGTACGGGGCGGAGGCATGGACGCTTACAGACACCACTATTAAAAAACTTGAAGCATTTGAGATGTGGCTTTATAGACGAATGCTGAGAATATCATGGACAGCAAGGATCACGAACAACGAAGTTCTAGAAAAAATGAAGAAGGAACCAGAGATTGTGTTTACGATCAAACGCATAAAATTGCAATATCTGGGACACGTTATGAGAAATCAGCACCGTTACTCCCTGCTGCAGTCTATATTGCAAGGTAAAGTCAAAGGTAAGCGAGGACCCGGTAGAAGGAGAATATCATGGCTACGGAATTTAAGAACATGGTTTAAGAAAACCTCAACGGAGCTGTTTCGAGCCGCAGCGAGCAAGGTCATGATTGCCAATATGATTTCCAACATCCGAAACGGATAGGAACCAGAAGAAGAAGAATTCCAAATACTGTATAGACGTAAGTAATAACCACATTTTCATTTTAACATTAAAAATTTTAGGTTTTTCACTGATAGGATCGGAAACGTTCTGAAAATTTATAGATCAATTTTGGATAATTTTTAAAAAAATTTAATAATAAAATTTTATACCTTTGTACAAAAAGAAGTTTTTACTTCACTGTATGTTTTTTTATATATATCTAAAACTATACCAAAAGAAACTATAAAAAACTTTATTGTATTAAAAAATAGATATACACCAATTTTAATTCTAATCTTGTTTGTAAACTTTGGCTTTTAAGACAGCCTGATCAAGAATCTCAGAAAACGTCCTCTGAGTCAAATCGCACAACTCGGCACTTTCTTGCGAAGCGATCTCCAAACTTTTCCCCAAATGGGCATCGAAATGGGAAGCCAATGAAGCCTGCGACTCACAAACTCGTGCCAGCTGCATCAGGAGATTGAGAATGTCTTCTGTCAAAGGTGGAAAAGCTTCGCTGATTCGAACCAAAGCTGGTAGAACGGGTTTGAACAGTTTTACTCGTTGGCCACTCGATAGACCTAAAATATGTCATATATAGCACGTTCTATATCACTTCAAATCGATTGTAAAATTATTTCTTACCTCCAAGAAGAGCGTACAGTAAATTTAACGCTGTAACACACAAATTCAGACTTTTCGGCAAAGCATACTGCAAACTTATATAGGAAAGTAACTGAATTCCGAAGATCTGTTTGTTGAGACTTGGTTGCTGCATCAATTCTTGCAAAAAATCTAGGGATATGTGCATAGAGGGCACTCCTTTGACGACAATTTCGATCAGCTCGCTAGGATATGTCTGCAAAGAAAATATAAATAGTGGACTCTCGACTTTAGAATAGAATAGATTGTCACTGAAAATTGTACAATTTTATGAACAAAGCTTATAAAAAGACAAAAAAATAACAATCAAAAATTTAATAAAATTACATAAATCGTCAATATCACAAAATAAAACATAATAAAATATACAATCCATTGCAAAATTTCACTAAATTGCAAAATAAAACCTAACGAACTAGTATACGAATAATTTAAGCCGCTGCATGTGATACCCAAATATATATAAAAATACTTTGTTACTTGTACCTAAACGTACTGTAATTTCTTAGTTATTCGTTAAGGAAACTCTTCCATTGAATAATATGGTCTTTCAGATAGATAGGCTTTTGTCAATTTACGGAACTTAAGGAATGAAGTTGTAGATTTAAGTTGCAAAGGGAGATGGTTGTATAATTTTTTTACCGAATATAATATAGATTTCTTTACTAACTCAGTGGACAGGATCAGTAAATACACATCAAAGCTTGAATTTCTGGTGGAGTAGTCATTATTAGTTCTTGCTGGAAAAACATGTAGGTGTTTACGAATCAAGCAAACAGTTTCTAGAATATATAAAGAGGGAAGAGTTAAAATCCCGTGATTTTTTAAGTAGCTTCTGCAATGTGTTATTCTACTGAGGCCAAAAAGATACATTGCTCTTTTTGGTAATTTAAAAATAGCATCAGATTGGGCAACTGCACTAGAACCCCAAAAAGGAAGAAATTTTACAGAATCAACGATACTAATCTGGCTGTTATTAAGAAGCAAGGGTTGAAGAGCTCCTTTATAGGATAATGTGATATCCACGTTAAAAGAGAGTAAATTAGAGTCGGACCAGGTTTTTATTTTTTTTTAAGTAGATCAGAAGTTATAATTACATGGAGAGTTGCAATATTAGAGTTCCTCCAGGTAATACTGGTATCATCAGCAAAAAGAAAAATTTTTTCATCAATTTTTAAGTTAGAGGTCTCATTTATAAAGATAAGGAAAAGCAGAGGAGCCAGTACTGAACCTTGTGGTACTCCACATACAATACTTTTTTGACTAGAGTCTGTATCATTTACTCTAACTAGTTGTTTCCTATTCCTCAAGTAAGATTGGAACCAATTAAAAGAAATAATTCGAATTCCGTAAAAATTCAGTTTTTTATCAAAATGTCGTGATTTACATAATCAAAAGCTTTGGCATAGTCACAAAAAACAGTGGCACTATAAAGATTATTGTTTAGTGCATCATCATCGCTGGTACATTTATTAGATAAAAAGCCGAACTGACTTTGTGATAAAATGTTGTTTTCAACGAGAAAGGACATATCTCAATAAGGTAATAAAGTCTCTCAATAATTTTGGATAGGACCTGTAGTAAGGCAATAGGTCTATAGTTGCAGACAATAGATTTTTCACCACACTTATGAAGAGGAATAATAATGGCTGTCTTTAGACACTTTTTCAAAGGAATCGTTAATTAGTGCGACTAGGACTTCCAACAGATTTTTTTGTGAGATTTAAGAAAATTTTTATGGATAGTCCATCAGTACTACAGGAAGATTTGCTTTTAATACTACTTATTATTTGGATTAGTCCAGATATATCAACTGGTCTTATAAAGAATCAACTCGAGACCTTTTTTGAATTGGGGAGATAGGAAATAGGATCTTGTTATGGAAAATAGCTGGTATTTGAGCTATGTTAGTTTTATTTCTAAGATCGTTTATTATGGACCAAGTTTCCCTTGAAACATTTTAAGAGCTTCCTAGCCGATTCTCATAGTACATTTTTTTAGCTGTTTTGATATACAGTAGTGAACGCATGGAACAAATGGTTGACAGAGTGGTAGAAGTCAGTGAAGAAAACGGACTGTCCCTAAACACAAAAAAGATACAATTTATGGTAATTACAAAAACCCAACAGCGCCAAGAAAACATAACAATACATGGAGAACCAATAAAAAAAGTTGAAAAATATAAATATCTGGGTACAATAATTAACGAAAATAATGAGTGCACAGAAGAGATTAAGGCAAGAATAGGACAGGCAATTTCAATTTCTTTAAAGATAAGACTTCTGAGATGCTACGTGTTCTCCGTATTATTTTATGGGTTAGAGGCTTGGACTTTAAAGAAAGATGTTTCGGACATGTTGGAAGCCTTCGAGTTATGGGCCTACAGAAGGATATTAAGAATAAGTTGGGTGGATAGAGTCACGAATGTCGAGGTGTTGAGAAGAATGGGAAACGATAAAGAGGTTTTAAATACAATTAAAGTCAGAAAATTGCAATATCTGGGACATATCATGAGGGGCGAGCGTTATAACTTGTTGCAATTAATAATGCAAGGAAGAATACAGGGTAGAAGGAGTCGCGGAAGAAGACGCATTGAGTGCTTGGTTTAACTGCACGTCTGCTGACCTCTTTAGAGCAGCGGTATCGAAAGTGCAAATTGCCATGATGGTGGCCAACCTTCTTAGAGGAGATGGCACGTGAAGAAGAAGAAGTGAACGCATATTCTTGACTGATATGCGGATACCTTTGGTAGTCCACAGTTTGTGATGTTTTGACTTAATTGGAATTAAAGAAAATGACTTATTGAAAATACAGACAAACTTATCTATCTAAAAAATCAGTGAAATTATAGTCCACGTCCACAGAGGGAAAGTGCCACTCAGAAGTCAAGCACAAAATTTAGAATTTACTAAAGTTCTGAGCGGAAAAATCCTACTCAAACGTTGGGTTTTCGAGGATTGTTTGTTAAGAGTGTTAAACTTGGTATATACTGCTTCATGGTCAGAGAGTCCTGCATAAATAATTGTAGAACGTACATCAAGGGGTGAGAAATCGGAGACAATATAATCAATTATGGTAGGTGATGTTTTAGTAATTCTTGTAGGTTAATTAACGTGCATTGTGAAACCATACGATTTAAATTTATTGACCAAGGATAATTGGGTAACACAAGCAACAGCGTAATTAATATTCAAGTCACCGCATAAAATCTTTCTGCTTTTATTGGGCAGGTCGTCTAACAAATTTAACAGGTTCTGATAAAATAGTTCCGTGGAAGAATCAGGTGATCTATAAATGCAAAGAAATTATAGATTAAGATTCCTGTTATAAACCAATGTAAACTCAAAAGAAGGATTCATTCAACAAAAGTCATATTTTGTTGAAATCATTATTTGTAGAAAGAATTAGGGTGCCACCATGAGCTGAACTTGGACGATCATACCTAGCAATTGTGGTATTTCCTTCTCGCTTATATCCAAAACTTTTTGCATTACGCATTTAATAGTCGAAAAAAAAAAAGACTAACCTGGAAGTGAACCAGTTTGCAGAGCGTTGTATCGGCAATGAATGCTTGATGCAGATAACTACAAACCAGAGAACGAACTTCTTGCAAAGCCCATTCTCTTCCCGGTACAGTTTTATCACTTTCCGTTTCTGAACAGGTTTCGATCAACATCTGAATGGCAGCAGATTCCTGAAACACCGAAACGAAAACAAAGCGTTAATAGAATTATTTATTGTAGATATTAGAGTACTTGTAAGAATATATTGAAACATTTCACTTTTCCCTCCCTTTTGATCCCTCCACCCGGGTGGAGGGATCAAAACACAGTAAAAAATATATAAAAAAGTAAAACAATATTAACTTACGAGCTTTTTATCAAATATACGTTTACTAGATAAAAATACGGTTCCAAAATTAATACACTTTATCTAAAAGATTTTTTATGATTCCAAACGGTAAACTCTGGAATTTGGGTTAACACCGTCGAATTTACCAGAAGAAAATATTTTATATACTTTATGTAGATATTGCAGCACTGAAAACACTATAAATTGAGAAAATCCTCATTTATCCGGTTCGAGGGACCAAATACAGTAAAAAGTATATAAAAAACAAAAGCAGTGTTACACTATATGATTTTCGTCATCATAGAACTATAAAATAACTCAAAATATGTCGCTAAATAATAAAACAGTTAAAAAATAGATACACTTTATTTACACGACTTTTTATGTTTTAAGATATCGACAGGAGTCAGTAACAGATCTTTCCCACAAACCGTACAATGGTAAGATCTGGAATTTGGCTTAACAACTCTGACTTCTTCGTTACTACTATCGCCAGCCGGTTCCTTACGTTTCTCTTTACAAAATTCTTCGTGTCGAATGTTGCTAAACAGAGTCGAACCCAATCTGGAAGATTTGCAGTGTTTACAAATAAAAGGAGTGTTGCAAATTTCTTCTTCTAGATCGTATGCCCATTGTTCTTGTAGAAGACACGCATAGACAACATTTTCTGTAACATTTACGCCGCCGTATTGGTAATTCTTCGTGATGGGATAGTCTTCAACAAAAGGATTTTTATCCACTTTTTCAGTTTCAAATAACTCGCAGTCGTGGTTGTATAACTCTTTGAGATCTGCTGGTAGAAGTCTCTTGACGTTATAACTCACTTCGGTAGTCATATAATTTACCAAATTTTCGGTTAAATAGAAGATATCTTTTTGGTCGACTTTTTCGCTTGCCGGGTTTTTCAACTTTGTTTCTAGTTTCATTTTCCATATTTTCCTTAACTGTACAGCCTTCATTAATAAAGCTTTGCCTAAAAGTAAAAAAAAAATGCTGCATATTTACTAAAAACAAGTGAAATACT
The DNA here is from genome assembly GCF_040954645.1 of Diabrotica undecimpunctata. Taxonomy (NCBI): domain Eukaryota; kingdom Metazoa; phylum Arthropoda; class Insecta; order Coleoptera; family Chrysomelidae; genus Diabrotica; species Diabrotica undecimpunctata. The sequence goes on from NC_092805.1 coordinate 175,494,074, forward strand.
TTTTATTTTGACGTGCATCTATGAAATTTAAAATAGATCTCACCTTGTCCAAAATAAGGTACATCAAAAAGTAAAAAATCGTCCACTACGAACTTCGTAAACGTAGCATTCGTAGATACAGTTTTCCCCAAAAGTAACAACGTCTGCAAAGCTGGCATTCTCATTGTATTCACCAAATACACTTTTTTCGTCTCCAATATCGTCTGATATACCAACACTTGGTGCTTCCGGCTGATAGGTCTTTTACTAAAGTACCCAGCTGGAGGTACTTCTATGTTATCGTTGTGCAATTCCAAAACTTCTGTATTCGAGGCGAAATAGCTGTCAGGGCGAAGAAAAACGTAATTATTGTGTTTGGTATGGTATAGCCGCTCCGAAACTGTTTTGGAAGAGTTGAACTCATCTTCCACTGCTACCTGTGGGTAAAGACCGCTTGTTAGGATTAATTTCAGCATCATTAGGTCCCTGTGGCTGTCAGCAGATGCTTCATTTAAAAGTTGTTGAAGCCTAAAAGTCAAAACATTCAATAATCATTATTCACACAACTAAAGAAACGCCACTGTGAGAAATTATGGGCCTAAAACTTAAAAAATAAAAATTTGAGGTTTGCGACCAAAAAAATTTAAAAATTTGAAGTCTATAGCATAAAAAAGCAGTGTTCGAAGACAAAACTTACAAGATCCCAAAGATTAAAGTCAACAATGTAAAAAAATTACAAAGCATAAAATAAACAACCTAAAAGGAGAACTCTACAATCTACCAAACACAAACTCCGAGATTTGAAACTTACTGCGGAGAAAACCCGTGAAGTCTATAGTCAACTGAAGGAAAACTTTGAGGTCCATAACTTAAAAAAGACAAATTTTCAACTCTACACACTACAAAAGACAAATTCTTTTGTCTTCAATTCACAAAAAAATATATCTGAAATATATAATGAACAGATTGGACAAAATCTGAACTCTACAAATAACAAAATACAAATTATGAAGTCCTGCACATACAGAAGACTAGTTTTAAAGTCTACAATCTACAAAGGCAAATTCTGTAGTCTACAACCCTTAGAAAACCATATCTGAAGGTGATAATGAACATATTAGACAAATTCATAATACTTAGAAAATACAGATTATGAAGTACACTGCTTCCAAAAGACAGATTTTAAAGTTTACAAACATAAAAAAGACAAACTTGGAAGGCTACAATCTGGAACTGACAAATTTTGAATTCAAAACAGACATAGTCTATGAAAATCTACATTTTTCATTTGTTAGTTTTTAATTAAACCAAACATTTACCTTTTAAAGTCATGTGATATCCTAAATTCCACATCTCTAATATCAAATTTTCCACTATCCTCACCAGCTTCCCCGGAATTATACATTTCGTATTTGAGTTGTTTTCTACTCTTAGATCTTTCTTCGTTTTTCAACTGATATCTCATAGATTTCAGTTGTTTCAGTTCACCCAGCCTGATGGACCGTTCGCCACTGCTTAGATTGGTTTCAGAAATCTTCGGTAAGAAGTCAGCTTCTTGCAAAATCTCTCTGAATTGCTTGATCAGTTTTGTTACTTCGTAGAAACGTTGTTCCTCGATACACCTAAAAATAAATTCACTTTTCTTTAAAAAAATTAAAATAGATTGAGAGTATTAGAGGGATGATTTTGAAGCTCAATGAGACAAATCTAAAAATTCTGTGAAAAAAATAAACTGACCAAATCAAAAGAAACTCAAAACAATCACAAAGTAAGGCAAAATCTTACATACATACCTTTTTCTTGCCCAGACTTTCGAACTATACCCGCCCTCCCTCCTGGAATGTCCTTTGGCTGGAGTTGATGATTGTTTTACAGTTAACCATTCTTTGTAGAAATTAAGTAAGCTTATGGGATCTCCGTGATCTGATTCTATGGGTTTTCTAAGGTCTCGGGCCTCTAGATCCCTCTGAGCCTTTTGCGTTAAGGGGCTCTGAACGCTTAGAAGAGACGCTAACGCTAGTACAGAGTTAACATTGCCAAATACTGTCGACATAATCAACATTTTACCTAAAAACCAAAAGCAACTTAAACAAATATTTACTTATATTTTTTAACACACTTACCTATTTTTAAATCGACGGGCAACTGACTCAAGGAGTCTCCCAATTGCGTCAAAGCTAAAAATTCTTTATCCAGCTCTAAAGCTCCAATAAACTTAAGTTTTTCCATACTTTCCTCAAGTTTTTCACCCGACGGTCTTTCTATGAATGGGAAATTTGTTATGTCATTAAGGCCTAATGAAATCATGTGCAACAACAAAGAGTCTAACGGGACTTGGTGAATCTCAGCGGGGGTGAAAAAATCGAAGCTTTTAAGATCTTCTTCGGAGTATAGTCGAAAACATATACCCGGGCCGGTACGGCCAGCTCTACCTTAAAAATATCAACAGTTTATTACGATGTGCCTTTACATGCAACACAATGTAAAACAAAATTTTGGAATCAGAAATGTAAATCGAAAGAAGGAATAATACTTATACAACATATATTTCTTACCTGCTCTCTGTTTGGCACTATCTTGGGATATACTACATTCACTTAATTTGTTTACCCCAATCTGCGTATTGTAGCTCATTCTATTCACTTTGCCAGAGTCAACAACAAATCGTATTCCATCAATTGTGACTGACGTCTCAGCTATATTTGTTGAAATAATACATTTTCTAACACCTTCAGGAGGGTAATCAAATACCTAAAATCAGTTTAAATGTGCATTTATTTCTAATAAATTAAAATTATTTTTTATCTTGTACATACTTTATCCTGCTCTTCCAGAGACAATGAACTATGCAATGGCAAGACAATCCAGTTCTTCTTACTCTCACTGTACTCAGTAACAGCATCAGCTAAAGTTGAGATCTCTGAAAATCCATTTAGAAAAACTAACATATCACCCTTTTGATTTTGAGTGTATTTTTCATCTATCAATTGCAAAATTTGCAAATATGGGGTACAGTCTAATTTTTCTCTCTTTCTTTCATAGGGATCTTTTACTATAGGTCTATACTGGATATCTATTGGATACAGTCTTCCTGGTACTTGTATTATTTGTATGTTTTCTTCAGAGAAGTAATTAGAAAATAATTGTATGTTTATTGTTGCTGACATTAGAATTAACTTAAAGTTGTCTCTTTGATGTAGAAGACATTTCATTATGCCTGAAAACATTTTCCTGCATATTAAGTTAAATATATAGGTATACAGTATAATATATCACATGAGCAAAATTACACAACAGATTTACTTTTGAGAAAAATGTTTAAAAAGAAATATTTGTTATAGTGTTTACTTGTATTTGTTCAAATCAAACTCGTTGCGTTAATTCGATAGAATTTTATTAACAGACGACGAGTTGACTGATCTGAATCCTACCTCACAATAAACACTCTAGTATTACTTTAGAGGAAACATAAACTTGTGCACCCAATATATAGAAAGGATACTAAAAATATATATCTCTTTATTTTTGATCTAGCAAAATTGTTATAATCTACCAAAAGTAACTGAAAAGTCATAGAAATATAAAAACTTTACATTTAAAATAGACCAAAAGAAATGTTTTTTCCACTGCTGTAATAGAAGCCTAACAAAAGAATTCAGACTACTTTACTTATCTGTCCAAAAAAGCTCTTAAAATAATCAAACTCATCAGGAAAATCTATTTAAAATGATCAGAATAAAATAGGAATTTTAGCCATTAATATAATAAAAAAATACCAAAAAACACATTACGAAAACAAACATTTCATATTTAAAAATGTTCAAAGAAAAATAGCAGTTGTTCCCATAAATGTATGGGAATACCAAAAAATCCAATTTTATTTAGACAAACTATTAAAAAACCTGTCATCCAGAACATAAAAATCAGATATTTAAAATGACCAAAACAAAATATAAGTTTTTGCAACTAATATAATGAAAGAATGTCAAACATCCTGATTTGTTTAGTGCTGTTTTAATACTACATTAAAATATTGAGTTTGATGGTACAATAAATAGATAATCTTATACATACCTATTAAAAAGTCACCATGTAAATTTCTTTCATGCACTTCATCCAAAATTATAACATCATAAGATTCCAAGGTTTCCTTTTCGGATGCTTGCCTTAAAAGAAGCCCTTCTGTCATAAAAATTACCTTAGTATCAGCCCTCTTTGTCTTCTCAAACCTGATCTGGTATCCTATAGTGTTTTTGTAGTCACTTAATGTTTCGTAAGATACTCTCTTTGCTAAACTTACACAAGCAATCCGTCTAGGTTGAGTACATACTATTTTATTGTACCCTGCTTCTAATACGTATTGTGGTACTTGTGTTGACTTACCACAACCTGTATCTCCTGCTATTAGGAGTACTCTAAAAGTTTTTAGCTTTTCAATTATTTCAGTTTTGTGTTGTGCAATCGGTAAATCGTTTTGGAAAAGTTTTAGTTTTCTCAACTTGGAAAAACTCATTTTTTGTTGAAAATCTTGGTAAACTTTTATAACGAGCAAGAAATCATTAAACTCATCCATCGATATTTCAACTCTTCTACCATTTCTGTCTAGTACAGGAAGTTTTTCATACAAAAGGGGAATCTCTTTCATAAATTCTATGTAGAGTAGTTTTATTTTATCCGCATCCGATTTTTGTATCGTTTGCAACGATTTATATTTTTCAAAAAACTTCCAAAAGTCGTTTGTATTACTTAAGTTGGCTTGCTCTTCTAAAAACCTTAACAGTTCTCTTTTGTAGTCCAAAACAGTCTTTTTAACCCGAGTTTGTTTTGCTGCAGGTGATCGTGATCTAGATCTAGACTTCCTTCGTTTGTATTTATACCGTTCGTGTTTTCTTCCATCATTATAATCCATTTTGTTTTCACTTTCACTATTTCACCAAAAATCAAAGGATTTTAATGTTTATTTACAATTTGGCGATTTACAATTTTTAGGTTATATTTGTATTTTTCAGCTGTCAATGTCAGTAAAGGCAAGGCCTTGAATTATACAGGACGGCATTAAAAAATGTTTAAAGGAAAAAATATTAATTTCATAATGTAATTAAATTCAAATATAAATTGTTATATTATGGTTAAATTAGATATTATTATGACCAACATATATTACTAAATTCCTGAATATAGAAGACGAACCTCATTTTTATTTAAAACGTTGACGAAAAACTCATAAGTATTTTTTATGAAGAAAAAAATATTTTTATGCACAAAACCGTAATATATACTCAAAATTTAAACAATTATTAATAATAAAATGTTTACCTGAGCAGCAATACAAGCTCTACACATATCTTCTCGATCCCCTTCATTCATGACTTGACCAGCTTGATCTAATCTTAGATTGGACTGCAAGTGTTGCATCAGCTGACTTCGGGACGATGCCAGACTAGCCCTTAACACTCTGAGGACGATAGAGTACATGGGGGCGCAGCGAAATACACGTTCGTCGCATCTCATTATCTAAAAAATAAATATTTTTCGAATGTTTGTACATATTAAAAAGTGTAATTTTTTATCATACCTGTAAGGGATCTTCCGCAACATCAATTCTTGTTAAACTAGAAAAGTCATCAACGAGATTTTTAACAGTCAGAACCCATAATCTTCTAGGTAAAACAGTGTTAAGTCTAAACCATACATCCTTATACAAATCTTGTAAATATCGTGGTACATTATCTCCCAGAAAACTCTTAGAATGTTGGGCGAAAATTTCCACAAAAGGCCAGATATCAATAGCTTCTTGCTTTAACAACATCTGTAGAAGTTTCGCACACTTCAGGGGGTTAGTTTCGATTTCGTCGAACGATTCCACTACAGACATCTCGGGTATGTGTACAGGTTTATACTCGGTGTGCATAGCCATATCATCCAGCCAGTCTTCCACTAGCGTTAGGTGGGGAAAATGAGTAGCCAGGAGTTTTAATAGGGGACCAAATAAACCTGAAAAAAAAAGGCAATGGTTTTTAGATAAATTTTTTGATCAGGGCGTCATCAAAAACGAAATAATATATATGGTTCCTCAATGATGTGGCTTTAGGTAACTTAAAACATATTTCAACTTTTATAGACAAATTTTAATACTTTGAGTGAATATAAAATAACATACCTGAGTAGGAGCTTTGATCTTTTTGGGCGTGGTGCAGTAAATACTTGATAGGTAGTTCGGACATAAATTCCGGAGTGTACTTCTTAATTTTCCTACCGCTGGATGCCAAAAGATGAGCGTTGTTCAATCTACAGTCTTCGTAAAGTAATAAATAATACAATAGTAGAAGTTGGGGTGTTAGGCTCGTATTATCTACTACAACGTCTTGATATTCGGAGTTAACTTCGAATTCCATGTTGAAAATTGAGTGCTTTTGGTCGAAGTATTGGCCAAATATGGAACTTTGGAAAACCTGCAATTATGATTTGATGAATTTCAGCCTTGTTTAAGTACAATCGACAGAGGAACATAAAATTTCAAATAAACTTAACAATCACAAAAATAAAATAAAAAATCGTTTAGATATGTTTATATGTATTAACAATTCACTTACTTTCCGTATTTCATTTTCTGTTAATGGTTTGTTCGTATGGACGTATGGCAATATGATGCTGTTTACATAAACCTCTACTAACATTCTTAGAACGGGATGTAGAGGACTGACGCTAGTACAAATTTGTTTGTATATCCATTTCTTGATGTTAACATTGTGTTTAGCAAAAGCTCTTGATTTCAAAAGTTGATGAATACAATGGATCGGTAGAAAACCTTGAAGTCATTACAAAATATATTAACAAATTGGTTTTATACAATTAGATGAATAACGTCGTTGAAGACAATAAGAAAAATACGAGGAAAGTTAGTAAAAATAAAAAAAGAAAAGGACATCAACGAGAAAGTGACCAAATTTGAAAGATGTAAATTGGTGCAACTACATAATGCTTTCTTAAAATAACGATCAAAAGTTGTGTTAAAAAAAATCTTACCTGTCATATTAGCATTTAAAGAATTCGTAACAGGTACTTTAACAGCATGGGCAGTGACGACTTGTTCAGTGAAGATTTCTTGAGTGAATACTTGCTTCATTCTGGTCATATTGTTGTGTCTGATGGCGATTTTCATACCCAGTGTGGCACAGACTAAATCGCAGATAGCGCTCAGCTGGTTGCTATGAAAATGAATCGCCATGAGCAGCAACATTTCACCAAAAGATGCTGTTACTCCACTCGTTGATTCGAAGTAAGCTTCTTCCCTGACTAACCATTGAACCTATGGAAAGTATTTGCTCATACGGCGGAAGTAAAGATATAAAAAAATATGGGATGGATAAATTTTATGTTTTATCACATATATTTTTTTATTTTTTCCAAATATTTGAAATTAATATCATCAACTATGAACAATCTTTTTAACTACTTACCCACTCGATACTGCGTCTTTCATGTTCCGATACAAGAATCAACGAAGGACAAGCTATCAACATGCAAAGACCTATCGAAACGAACCTGACACCAGCTGGTGTTGGATTTGGATGCGAAGTTAACAGTTGAACAATAAGAATAACTTCGTCATCTTGAAATCTAAAGTAAAAACAAGATTAGTTTAAAAACAAAAACTGGCCAAGAAGGCTTACTTTATTGCAGCAATTCCTCTAAGGGCGCAATACAGTCTCAATAAAGCCGAAGCCTGTACTACCATACTGTCTGGTAGCTCTCCTTCTGGAGAAGCATCTATGATTTTCTGAAGTCTCTTCGACAATTCTTCTCGCAGTTGTTGGAGAGCATTGCTTGATACTTCACCCTTGCGCTTTTGACCAGTCCTGATAAACGAGGCTATCCAATTTCTAAAAAAATATATTCAGAATATTTCAAAATTCATTTTAGGTTATAATATATGCAAACCATTTCATGTAACAATAAAACACTGAAAACGTTGTTTTTAAAACTTCCACAAAATTTATTTTAAATTCTTATCACTACAGCTGTTTCGGCTGATTGCCTTTCTCAAGTGATCTGTTTTTGGCATGGGTTTACACTTTATAGTCTCTAATGGAATAGGTTGAGGAGGGGAGAACTGTTTGTCTCAAGCTGGTCATTCAAAACCATATAATTCTTATTTTTTGTTTTCATTTTATTGTTACATAAAATGAATTTCCATCAAGTAACGGTCGAATCCATCAATTATTTGCAAACCATTTCATTAACAATACAAGAAAATCATTTCATTAACAATAATAGATGACCCTTTCCCATTATTCTAAGTACCTTATGGTTTGATCATTTCCCAATAACAATCCTGAGACAAAAGCGACCATATCTCCCTCTGAATCAGCACCACCATCTTTACCAATACGATCCATAGATAGACTAATTGCCAATGCAGGCATTCGACACAGTTCCACACATTTACTTCTTATAGACAATGATTGGGTGGGGTTCATTTTGCAAAGTACTGATATTGTCTTTGTTCTCACCACACTGGATATGTTTTCTTCTTGTTTTTCTCCAGTTTGAATCAAATATGTTGTAACTAAAATGTATAAAATATAATTCAATTAACAATAATGATAAAGTAAAGTAATAAATTTATTTGTTTTTATTATTTTATTCCACATTTATAGATTTAAAAAAAATTATTATTTTACATACCTTCCCTAAAAGAATCAGGAAAATTTGCCACAATTCTGCAGATAATAGCAGGGCCATTGTGGACTCTCAACAATGTTTCTGCAATGCTACATATGTTCAAAGTTGTAGGTAATTCAGCCAGTGCAATGCATATAATATCCGATAATTCCTCAGCAAATATGTCGTTATCAAAGAGCTCAGAAGATTTCATGTAGGAATCTTGTTCTGATGTAGATTCAGTTCCTTCTTGGATTTGTGACTGGATGAAGAGCAGTTCTCCAAGGAGGATGCTCAGCCTACGAGTCATGTCACTGCGCTCATACTCTAACGCCATACTTGTATTAGATAAGTTTCCAATTAGTATGGAATCGTTTAGCAAAGTATTGCCTAAAATATATTATTATAAATTAGTATACACTTACTTATACTATCAACTCAATCTGATAAAATTAAATTAATAACTCAATCCTAAATCAAACAATAACTGTGTGGAAGTTTTTCAAAATTTTATACCACTTATCTGTAAGGCTTAATTTGATTAATTCATTTTTGTGTTCAGAAATTAATTTTATAGAGAGCTTAAGATTTAGTGGAATTTCATGACCGAGAACAGACTACTATGGCCAATTTTGCTTTCACTATTTATTTTTAAACAGCAAAGGTGTTTTTTCTTAATAATTATTGATATTGGATTCTGTGCCACCTTTAAATTTTTTGTTTAAATTTTAGGTTTGTAGAACCTGTGATATTGTATGGTACTAGTATCTGTTTTTCACTATTCCACTTCAAAGAAAAAAAATTATGTGGATATTTCTGAACTCAATTACTGTTTTAAATTAATAACCAGTTAATAATTTATGTGAATAATCTAACAAAGCTTGGTTAAAATTTTATTTTACTAATTGCTCTTAGTCTTAGAAAAACAAATTTTAGTATTTATAGTTTTTTCCAATTATTTGAACAACAATATACATTGATCTGGTAGCCAAAAAAGGCACATTACACACATACCCTTTTGTCTAAGTTGCTGTTCTTTCTTTACGTCAATTTCTAATTTGTGAAAATCAATTGAAAGTAGAGCAACAATAGAATTCACCAATTCCATGCCAGAAACTATTGTTAAAATAGTCACTTTCATATTCATGCACTTTTTGGAGGTATCAAGGGGCGATATCAAACCCATTCTAACCAGACATGGTAAAACTGGTCGGATTTCTTGCTCACTGCATTTGGCAAGCTCTTCAACATTAACATGCTGAATAGCTCTGAAAACTTTGGGATCGACTCCTAAAAATAGAAAGAATGACTTTAGTATAACATAAATTAATAAATTAAAACCCACCTTTTTTGAAAGACATTTTGAAAATTTCTTTACGACGGCAAATTCTAAATCTAAGCCATATGAATTTGTTTACAAACTAGCCGGGCCATTCCTGTATCTACTGTCACGTCTGTCACTGTCAGAGAGTGTGGTTAAGTTCTACTTCTGCAACGCAAATGACGTGAGTAGTTTCAGTAGATTTCAGTTTCAGGTTTCAGCCGTCATTCTTTCAGAAGGTACAAAGTCATATTTTTTATCTTCTCTCTCTCTATATATTTTATTCAGGAGAAAGTAGAATAGAACTTCTATTAAATGAGAAGAAGCCGGCGACATCGACAGCAACAGGAACGGCCTAGACCATGGGTGAGTGATTTTTAAATCATGCTTAGGAAATAGCTTAAATTCTGCAAATAATAAAGTATTCAACTTGTATCGTATTATATTTATTCGATTGTATTTCCTGAAGTATTTGTCAACAGTATTATACCAGTATTATTCTGGTTCTCCCTTAATTTTAGAAATATCTACCCTACCTACTCTTCTATTCACGTTTTCCTAAAATGAAAATGTGCTTTATAAAATAATGCTGAAAATATAAGTATTTTCATATATTTATAAAACATTCAAGAAATTATGAAGCCTAAGGGACACAATTGAAAAACAATGTATTCAATTCTTTTCCTAAAGCTAAATCTGTGGTTCACCCACCTATTCCTCATTGACTTCTGCCCTTTTAGTTTATATATTTTTCTGTTTGCATATTCTTGGATGTTTCACGAAGAGATAAGTGTTACTATTGTTGATATTTTAAAACGTGTTTTAAAAACAGTAAATAAATGAAACAATCCACTTTGATTAAATTTTTGTTCATGAGAATAAAACAAAATATGTTACATTTTTTGTAGCTAAAAAAGTTATGTTAAAAACTTTTTGAAAACACTATAATAGAAATTCTTTTACTTTACCCCAACATATAAACAACAATATAAACTTTTCGAAGAGTTCACTTATGATGTGCATTTTGATGCCAATATAACTGTCTAGACTCTAAATCTTTTTTAAATAGGGAGTAGTGTTGTTCCCTAGTTTATTTATAAATTAGCACTTGCTTTAAATGTTGAATACAAGTATTTTGTTTTTTATTTCCAGGATGAAGATTATTTTTGGCTCTTACCATCTGCCGGGAGTACCTCCAAGTGCGACACTGGATCCAAACATCACTTTTATCATTCGTACACACTGTTTAGCCATTTTTGGAGGACCTCTAGGCAAAGGGGTAAGTTTTTAAACATTATAATATATAGAACAAGCCTAAATAGACATCAATTTTACTCAATAGAAGCTGTCACATATATTGGCCATTATCTATTAAATAATTAAACCAAATGTATCAAACAGCTGAAATGAAATACTTCCAGAGCTTGACCTTTTTCATTGACAATTTGCTTCCAAACAAGTTTTATTGTTCAAGATACTCTTATAATGTTTAGATGTTTGCCATGGAAATATTGCAAAGTACTCATGTATAGCAGCAATGGTTTCTTCATCGGATAAAGAAGTTTTTAGATGATGACATCTTCTATTTCAGAATTATTGGAAGTCTTAGTTAGCCAAATTTAGAAAATAGGGTGGATGTTCCAACACTTACAAGATATCCATCAATCTCCTTGTTGACAAGACATTTTTGTGTCCAGTTTTCATAAATTGACAGTAAAAGTCTCTAGTTATGGTTTTACAATTTTACCTAAAGAGTCAATCAGCAAAATTTCTTTTTTATTCTAAAAGACTGACTCCATGACCCTTTTTAGTGATGACTAAGCCCTCATATTTAAAGGAACTGAAGAACCATATTCTCTACATTGCTTAAGCTAGCTAGGTGCCAAGGGTAAAGTGGAAACCATATTTCAATAGTGCCGTATCTTAATTTTACTTCAAACATACTTATACATTTCTGATCTAAGGAGAGCACATATTCTTATTTTGTTAGTTATTTCATGTATCTTTATATCATAGACGTATATATACATATACTGAGCAGTCTGTGGAGCGAAATGATGACTATCTTGTTTTTGTTGTTCGATCTGTCTCACTCTTACAAATAGTAACACTGTGACAGTATCTTTTATGTGGGGAAAAATAGACATATGAAGTTAGGTGATGGTTTGCAGTTGCAGGTTGCATTGCAGTGTGTATTATATTGGTATTATTCATTATGTGTGTTGCCATATGGTCAATTATTTCTTACTCTCAGATCTAACTTTCAAAATAGGGCAAGAGTACATAATATATCAATATGTTTTTGTTTGTTTTTGATTTTTATACACGTTACCATAAAAACTGCATAAATTTGCATTAAAAAAATACATAGGTATCTAATAAAAAGCATTAAAATTATATAAAAATTAATAGTTTAGAAACACCTAAAAAGTAAACAGTTAAAATATCAGTATAAATAATGAATACAAAAAGCGCAAAAGAAGATACATTATAATAGTTTTTAAATAATTTTCATAAAATTTTTATTAGGACATTCACGTTCCGACTTGCGGTCCCACTTAGTAAGACTACTAGTTGGATATTCGTCTCCACTCACGCTCCGATTTGCTATCCAACTTCAGTTCTAGTTTGTTTTCAGGACGGTGTACATCGCTTAACCAAACAATGTATCGAGTAAATGTGATGTCATTGATGAGGTTGATTACAAAAATTACCTCAGAATGGAGAACTTCACTTTTTTGTCGCTTAACCAAACAATGTATTGAGTAAATGTGATGTCATTGATGAGGTTGATTACAAAAACTACCTCAGAATGGACAACTTCACTTTTTCCAAAAAAGATACCGTCATGCGTGAATGTGTCAGTACCGAACAACACCTTGTAGCAACTTTACGCTTTCTGGCCACTGGAAGGTCATTTGAGGACCTGAAGTTCAGCTGTAAAATATCTCCACAGCTATTGGGAAAGCTGATACCAGAAACTTGCAGGGCTATAATAATTGTTCCTGCAATTGAAAGTTATTTTCTATTATTTATTTGTAAAATAGGAATCTTTGATCAGCGATGTCAGAGAGACAGCACCAATTGAGATTTTTTTTTGAGCTGATGTAAGCAAATTGTATACAGGGAGTAAATATCAGTTACAAAGTGATATTGTAGTAAATTTACTATTTTAATTGGGAAAAAGCCACAGTATGAGCTAGAAATTAAATGTATTTGACGTTTGGACTTCCACTTCGGAAATCGTTATCAAAACATTCTGAAGTTGAAGTCGAAACGTCAAATAAATTTAATTTCTAACTAATATTCAGGCTTATTTCCAATTAAAATAGTAAATTTGCATAAGATGCCACAAGAAAATAACTTCAGAGCATGTAACAATAAAACACTGAAAACTTTGTTTTCAAAACTTCCACAAAATTTATTTTAAATTCTTATCACTACAGCTGTTTCGGCTAATTGCCTTTCTCAAGTGTGCCCACTTGAGAAAGGCAATTAGCTGAAACAGCTGTAGTGATAAGAATTTAAAATAAATTTTGTGTAAGTTTTGAAAACAAAGTTTTCAGTGTTTTATTGTTACATAAAATGAATTTCCATCAAGTAACGGTCGAATCCATCAATTAACTTCAGAGCAATATAAAGAAACAGTTACTTCTAATTTCAGTACAACTATGATTTAATTTTGGTTGTTTGTTGATAATTCTTCTGTAGTCAATACGGAGTGTTGGAAATTGTACCTGTGTGGGAGTGTCCGAAATAGATCTACATAAAGGAAAATGATTTGCCCTAACAAAAAATAGATGATGAAAAAGAATTTTAATAGGAGTAATTTTCGTGCAGTTGAAAGTTTATTTTCTATTAAATATTTGCGAACTAGGGATCTTTGCGTAAAGTAATTCATAGAAATCAACAGGTGCCGAAGGTCAACTGACTGAGGAAATTTTCGATCCGACCTGTTATCCGACTTCACTATTCACGCTCCCACTTCGTCGGAAGTCGGACCTTCAAGTCGTCCCTCTAGATGTTCCGACTCGTACCACCAGTTGTCCAACTAATCCAACCAGCCCACTCACGGTCGGATATCAGATCCAACTGCGGAAGTTGGACCACTAGTCGGACTAAAAATCGGAACGTGAATGGCCTGTTTAAAGATAAAACTATTTTGTTATTATTTATATTAGAATAAACCAAATTCTTAACGATTTTGTTTAGTTTAACGTTTAGTTAATGTAGAAAAAATCATTTATAAATGCTGTTTTATATAAATTCAAAAATTGTAAAAATATAATTCCATAAAATTTTAAACATACCTTTACCTTATACAAAACAATATGGCAACACTGTTACGGTAGATTATGTTCATTGTCCTAACCTAATCATTTACCAAAATGTCAGATTAAGGCACTTCTCATTTCCCTAGTCCCCTTCTGTGCTTATACCCCTTCTTAATGAACATGTTTCAGAGGTCTTTTCGTCAAGGCGCATTGCCGGTATGCTCGGTCTATGTTAATATATGTCTATGCTTTGTATGCCAATCCCCTAGCACCATATGATACAATTTGTGGATGGTTTCGCTATTTTTGTCTTGCTTAAACTTCCATTTTACATAATTGCTTTCTGTTTTCGGTTCTTCATTAGTGTTCCTATCACCTCATCTCAATTGGTTTTGTTACGTTTTTTTTTATTAAAATATTATTTTCGGATAGGTTAGGTTAGGTTATGTTAGGTTAGGTTATTTCCTGATGTGTATTTTTCACGATTAGATAAGAATAATAAACTAACAAGTAAAAAATAAAACTTTTATTAATGCACAGACTTATTGTGATATTTAATCTCTGTTACCTCATCATACACATCAATATCCTCCTCTTCTACAACTATAGCTGGACCCGGGAGTCCCCCTCCATCTTCAGGTTTTAATAGTGCAAAGCCGTCTAGCCCCATTCGTATGCAATCAAAGTGTAGAACCAACACAGTTGTTTTTAGAATCCTGGTTTCAAAGTCGAGGCACATGTGCAAATTCTGGCCGGGTGTGTAGATGTCGAATAGTCTCGCACAGGTTTCTATTTGTAGAGGTATGTAGGGAATTGGTATTGGTATACAGAGAGGTGGAGGATTTTTAGCTGAAAAAAATATATTTTTTAAACATATCCAAAGATAGATAGATAGATTTGTCTTTTTTTAAAAACAATCTGGTCGTTACTTGTGGTTTTCTTTTATCTTTGTCATTTGTTTCCTGCATCGTTTCGTTTTTAAAATCTTATCGTTTCTCATCGATTTTTTCGTGAGATTAATTCAATTACCCGTTGATTGATCATGAAGTCAAAATTTCAATAAGTTTTTAAGACTTTAATCTGCAATGTTTAACAGTCCACTTTAAGTTATTTTTTGTTCGTTTAATCTAACTTGAGTGTCACGAATTATTCTCGAAAAAAAAAAAAACAGAATAATCGCTATGCGATAAAGTATCGGTAAATACGATAAAAAAAGTAAAACTCTGAAATATTTGTCTGCTGGATAATTAAGGTAATCTTAGATATATTATGTTTAAATGGGATTAAGCCTCAATTGATTGTAATGAAACTTACACTTTTAACTAATATTTGGCGATTCAATTTCCACTTCGGAAATCGTTTTCAACATGTGACTTTTATTCTCACCAATTTTATATTTAACTTTATTTATCTTATAAACAACACATGATGAAGATAGAGAAGATTTGGAAAATCGTTACGCAGAACTACTCGCTGAAATAAACGAGAAAATTAGGTCAATAAATAGATCTCCAAAACCAAGTACAAAGGTAGAATTTAAACCGTTGCTACAATTATCAAATATCAAAATTCAAATCTATACGGGAAAAATCACCGAATAGAGATCATTTATCCAATTAATTGAGACACTTATCATTGATAATCCATCGTTAACAGACGTACAAAGTTTTATTTATTTTAAATGTTATCTCAATGAGGAATCATTACATTTGGTAGAACATTTGGAAGTTGTAAACCAAAACTTTGCAGTAGCCCTTGAAATACTAAGAAGACACTATCAAAACAGGGCAAGAGCTATCACAACAACAACCTATTGCACAAAAATGGAATTATTTGGACAACATAACCCTTCAGCAGGTTAAAAAAGCAGGACCAATTCTAGGAAAACGCAGAGAGTAGTTTAATCGCTCGTCCTAAGGTTTACTTCGACTGTGCTTTTTATTACCTTTAGCATAATCTGATTTAATTGGTCTGTTATATTTAAAGAGCAATGATAGCGGAATATGTTGACAGATATGAGAGCTAGGAGGGGACCAGTATGCGGTTCGGATCAATTTCTATTACAAATAATATTTAAATGCCTTATAAACAGACATGAGAAGATAAAACACCCGAAGACCGAGAAAGTAAACCTGGACAACCTAAGAAATCCAGAAATAGAAAGGCGATTGCGAGAAGAATTGAATAGAGAAGTCTTGGAACAGAGGAAGGAAACAATATAAGAAAAATGTAATAAGATTGAGAGGTTAACATGGGAAACGGCTAAAAGAATGAGATACATTAAAAAACATAAAAGAAAAGAGCTTTGGTTTGATGAAGAATGTTTACATTCTTCATCAAACAACAGATAAAACAAAATGAACTAGACATGCACTATACTCAAAGAAGAACACGAGAAAAGCGCCAAAAATTTGAAGAAACGACGAAGAAAAACGACCAAATACTAAAAATGGAGAAAGATTTCAATCAGGGTGACACTAGGGGAGCATATAAATTCCTGAAATAATTCAGAGAGGGACCACGCACGAATCTTTTTAGAAATAATCTTTTTAGAAATACTTACTGCAGGACAAATTATAAATGATGATGCAGTAATAAAAGCAGGCTGGAAAAACTATTTCGAAGGTCTTCTAACAGTGGAAATACAAAAAATACAGCTCATAGAGTAGATGAGTTAAAGATCAGAATCAGAGTAATGAATCAACATACCCACCCACAAGACACGAAATAATGGATTCCATTAAAGTACCGAAGAATAATAAAGCCCCAGGCATTGACAACATACCAGCTGAAATTCTTAAAATTGGAGGACATACACTGATACCTACATAGATTTCATAAATTAATAACAGACTTGTGGAATACGGAAGAAACTCCAGGAGACTGGAAAAAAGCAATTATATGCCCAATCCACAAGAAGGGAGACAAACTCAGATAGAAAAAAGACATAGGCACATCCTTAATCTGTGTGAACCATATGATGTTTACGTGGATCATAAACACGAGATTGAGTCACTTCACTGAGAAAATCATAGGAGAATACCAGAAAGGATTCAGACCAGGACGGCCAGCTGTTTAACGTAAAACAAATATTAGCTTAAACCTGGAAGCACGATATAACCATCTACCAAATCTTGATGTTCTCTTGTTAATAATTTTTTTATCTGGTTTTCTACATGGTTTTTTCAGATATTTACTTAGTGTCTTTGATAGAGATCTCGTACACGTGTTTCTTAGAACTCAATAAGATATACTTAGAAACATCTACAGACACGAGGATCATCATTGAGGAGACTTATGGAAGCTCGTTCCATTTTTGTCCATTTTCTAGTCACATTCTAATCAATTTATGATACATACCACCGTTTTAGACTATTTTTATGCTATCTGGAGATCTTTTTTTGACTGTTTTGCATATTTTGACAAGCTTTTCGAATGTTTTTCTATTAATCTTTGTTTTTTATTCTTCTTTTTATTCTTAAATCTAAACGTATCTAATTGTTTTAAGGACCATCTTCTGTTTCTTGGTTTTAGATGACTAGGTAAGTTGTCCTTTGAACAATTTAAAGATTACAAAAAAGGTAAGGGACTGTTGGAAATATACACAAGAAATAATTATATGAAAAAATTTATAGACGATAGGATAAATCCATGTAAACTTGAAACAAAACGCTTTATCGCTTTATTGATTTCTGTATCGACTATAATTGCTAATCCACCACCATGTATATATTGGTTATTTATGTTTCCACAGTAATATAAGGTACCAGTTTTTCTCGAAAGGTATCCTTGATTATTAGGCCACCATATTTCCTTTGTCTACTCCTTTACAGAATCTGGGGCTTCGATTTCCATGATTAGTATTATTGTTCACTTTAGTACTCATTACCCAGATGATTATATTAACCCCTTAGAGGACGGAAGGGGTTAAAGAAGCTAGTACTGAGAGTTGCAACTGTCAACGTCGAAAGCATGATAGGTAAACGCAGGGAGCTCGCCGATTTCATGCATAGGAGAAGGATTGATGTAAAAGTCGAGAGATCTTGGAGATATATGCAAGTTAAGATATAGTAGTTAGAACAGTCATGGCAGAAATGTAGTAGGTATTATTTTGAACAACGAATGGAAGTAACATTTTGTAAGGGTAGCCAGAAGAAGTGATAGAATAATAAGGGTCCAACTGAATACAGACAATATCAACGTGAACATCATATGTGCCCACGCCCCACAGGTAGAGTGTGAAGAACAGGAAAAGGAAGAATTTTGGAGGGCCCTTGATTCAAGATGCTCGAGATTCCTGTAGACGAAAAGTGTTTTATTGGAGATGATTTGAATAGACAGATTGGTACAGAAAGAGCGGGAATAGAAAGAGTTCATGGAGGTTTCGGGATGGGAATAAGAAATGATGAAGGAAATAGTGTAATTGACTTTTGCGCCAATGCTAATTTTATTTATGGAATCACCTTGTTTTCTTGATTGGTCTCCATGACTTTTTGCCGTTAAAACGTCTGATCTATTATAATCTTTTTTAGATCAGTTACTTCATATATAGCTTTACCAACTTATTCCAAAAAAATTTAATATACAAAGAAAATGTATTTAACAAATTTTGATAAGAAATTAATATCAGTCATACTTGTTACAAATTGATCTTTTCCCTATAGCGTTCTGAGTAATTTATGTATATCTATGTCAATCCATTATTTAATGATCTGTATTAAGATTTATATTCTACATGCTCTATAGTTTTTTTTTTTTTGTTTAAAAGACATTAAGAGCAAACTTTTTCTCGTTGACTACAAAAACCGTAGTAATTATTTCAGTTGTTAGACGTTTTCTCTTTCTATTGTTTGTTTCTTATATATTCTCAATAAAACTAGTAATTGCTTTAAGATGCCACAAGAAAATAACTTCAGATCAAAATTATAGTTTTATTTTACAAAGATATGAACTTACCCGAAAAGGCATTGGAATAAATACTTTTGTTATTCATAAAGACGTCCATGTTGATTCCAAAATTTTCAGGCACATAAGTAAAATTCATACATCCTACAATAAAAATAAATTATCAGACACTTTCTCCAAAGTTTTTAACTTACAAATTCTCCCTTTACCACAAAAAGCGTAAAATTGAGGATATTATTGAAAATTGACGATTTCATGCAATATACCTTATCTTATAGTGTGAATATGTTTTTGAAATGGAAATGGAGTTACCAATAAATATTCTATCTTTTGGATTTTTGAAAAATGTGAGTTTAGTTTTGAAATATACTTTAAATAAATCTTTTCCTCTTATCTTCCTAAATAGAAATTACATTGAAACATTAGTTCCGATGGGAATAAGAATTCGAGTATAGACTTACCTTCTCTGTTGAACCCGAATAGATTTAAATTTATTCCAAGACAGCATCCGCAGTTGAGGAAGCTTTGGCACGTGCAACCGTTGCTCCGAAAACCGATTCTTCTCACTCGTTTCTTGGGTGAAAATAAATTTGTCTTAGTCGAATACTTACTGCTAATCAACATGTTTTCGATTGATGTTATGCGCATAGGGTGTTTTGTGGCTGGGTCGTAATAAATGGAGCTGAATGGAAAATCGTCATCTGAAATAATAAGTTTTTGAAATATGCAAGCATCACTTTTTTTGTAAGGGAAAAAGCTACAAATGCCCATACACTGCCGAACGTAAAATCAGTGTCATCACGTAATTGGAAGTTATTTTAGAAATTTTTATTTGTTTCGATTTTTTTTTGGTTGTAATATAGTTTATTAATAGTTTAGTCATCAGAGATTTGACCTCTAAAAATCATACGAGCAAGCTGAATTTTGCCGAGAATATTAATTTTGGGACCTCAAATAAGGACTGAAATATCAGAATTTACAACAAATCGGTCAAGATGAACAAAATTTTCGGGTAGAAGCCTGAGATAGGAAACATAGAAATAAATTCAAATAATCGTCGTACCATATATTGAAGTAGGAAAATAAAAAAAAATACTGATTGATACCGGAAAATACTGAAAAATTATATATTGAAAGAACGGTTACAAATGGACTACCAATCCATACTATACTAAAAATACACGAACATTGGTAAAAAAATATATTTTTTGCGCATATCCGGCCAAAAGATGATTCCAAGACGGTAAATGAATAATTAGCTGCTAGGAAATTATTTTACACAGATGAAATTGTAGACATGATTACTCAACATGCAAATAAAGAAATCGAAATCATATAAGCAATGTTTTTTACAAAAAACGTGCAGTGAAGAAATTCACGCTCATTTGGGGTTTTTATATATGAGCGATGTCAAATCACCTGAATATTTTAGAGCTGTGGTCAAAACAGTTTGTTGCAGATTTTTTTATACTGTCTACCATTTGGTGAGAAAGAAACAAGAAAAAATAGACAAAGAGAGGATAAGTTTGCTCCAATCCGGTATGTTTGGAAAAAGTTTAACGAAAGATGTCACGCCCTTTATACTCCTAGACCATATGTAACTATTGATGAACAACTCCTTAGTTTCCGTGGGCGTTGCAGTTTCAAAGTCTACATTCAAAGTAAACCATGTGCGATTCTAAAACATTTTACATGGTATCTGCAATCCCTTATATTGGAAAAGAAATCAGAACTAGTACAGAGGCTTTACTAACACAATATGTCCTAAAGTTATGTGAAAGTATTTATGGAACTAAAAATTAACTAGAAATGGAACCTTAGGGCAAAATAAACCTGATATACCACTATCATTTCTGTTAAAGAAGAAAACTTTTCCTAGTTCAGATATTGCATAAGACTGTAATAAAATTGTGGTATCTTTTTCTCCCAAAAAAGGTAAAATCGTACTCTTGGTATCAACTTTTCACTCAAATTGAATAGATTAAATCACCAGGAAAACTGATATAGTGCTTTTTTTACAACGATACTAAAGGGGGTGTAGAGATATACGACGAATTATTGTGCCGTTCAAAAACTGTTGCAAGGAAAACTTGTAGGTGGCCTCTCAGAGTGTTTTATGAAATTTTAGATGGAGCAGGAATTATGCATATATTTATTGTATTTTCATCAAAGCAAAATTTGATGCTAGTTACAAAAACATACAAAGAAGTACATTTTTGAAGAACTTGGCCATGCAGCTCGTAATTCCACATTATAGAAGATAAGGGTATAGGACAAGTGCAGGACAATATTCTAGTAGGCCATAAACGTTGCCACATTTGTCCAAGAAGTGCAAACAGGAGCACAGAAGAAATATGTCAAGAGTGTATTAACAATTATTTCTGATTTTCTCATTTTGTTTTTTGACTAAATTTTTGAAACAATGTGTCGAAACAGAATTTTGTACTTCAGTAGCAATTCTAACAAAAGGATCAGATGCAAAAATTTTTACCATATACATCACTAGTACTTTGAACACGCGGTTAACTCGTTATGTTGTCTTGAAAAAGAAATCATCGATATCCTAATCGAATGTATTTTTATTGAAGGATTCTAGTCGTCACGGTCTAAGCTGCATTTTGCAAGAAACTATTGACTTGCGAATTAAATAGTAGTGGTAGTGTAAATTTCTCTTGAATCTTTATATTATTCCGACTTGTCATCAAGAGTAAACTACACAGTCCACTATGTACAGTGAACTTCACGGGGAAGTATATTTTCCAGGTCATTATTTCATTCATACAATCGTTTGAGACAAAAATATAAAACAACTTACCCTTTCTATAGGTTAAACTAACACCGAAAGTTAAAAAGAGACATACACAAAAACAAAAATACCACATATCAAACTGTCGATGTAAAAACCGTTAATATTTTTCGTCACTTTCGACTCTTCGCCGTCTGATTTCGATCTAAACAAAAGAAAGTTATTTCGGATGAAGAGCTGATGCATTTTAAACAGACGTAATGTAATTAGCGGTGTTTAATATTAATAGTCCATACGTGCAGAAAGAAACCAACAGTGGAACCACGCAATTTCACGAACGGCTGTCTTGTTGGAATAACCGTGTTATTGTTGATTTATGGAACTTTTTAAATGGTGTGTATAATGTTGCAGAATTTTATTCTTCTTTTCGAGGAATCGTGAATATTTTGCTATACAAATATAATAAGGTTGAAATATGAAAAAGAAAGTTTTATAAGAAACATTTCAAAAAAATCAGTTTTGACCGAAAAAAAATTTAATTAAATAACTACATTATTAATGGATTAAAATTTTATCATTTAGAGTCAGTATTGAAATCGTTTGGATTCTAAATATGTACATCGAAATAAAATTCGCGGTTCGCGAATAAATATTAAACAATATTCGCGCCAATCTAAACTTCTCAATTTTTAAAAAACTACCCACCCTTTTTCTGATTCGCCCATGTACCTCCCACAAATGTTAATTGATTTATTCATACCAAGACCAAGCGCCAGTTGCATCCAGCGCGCCAGCCGTGTTGTTTTGAAATTTTGAACGTTTGTTAGTTATTGTGTATTTTAAAATGTATGCGTATGAGGCAGAACAAGAACGTTTGCAACGTCTAATGGACGAATGCCTTCGAGTCGACGACGAGAATGAAAATATTGAGTACGACGATGACGAAGAAGAAAATAACATAGAACAAATGGATGAAAATAGTGATACAGAACAAGAAATTTCTGATACGGAAGGTGCTGAATTGATGGTTCTGCTGGGTCTTTCTTTCTTGGTAAAGACACAACTACTACTTAAATGGATGAAACATATTCCTCCAAGAAATATTAGAACACTAGAACACGTACAGAACACTTAATTACGCATTTGCCAGGTGCTAAAGAAGTTACTAAGAATTTAAAAGGTGAACTAGATATTTGAAAATATTTTTTAACCATGATAAATATTATTGTTGAATGTACAAACATATTAGACATTCCCAAGAAAACTATAATCGAGAGAGAAAAGCAAAGGAAACAGATGCTTTAGAAATTCGTGCTTTTATTGGTTTACTCTATTTGGCAGGTGTTTTGAAAAATGGCAGGTTAAGCACAGGCGAACCTTGGAATAAAGACGGTACAGGAATTGAGATGTTTCAATAACAATGTGCAGGTGCCGATTTAAATTTTTACTACAACAACTAAGGTTTGATGATATAGATTCACGTGAGGAAAGAAAACTATTAGATAAATTTTGTCCCATACGAGAGATTTTTGAAATGTTTACTTTTAATTGCAAAAACAGTTATACGCCGTTTTAATACGTCACAATAGATGAAAAATTTGAGGCATTTAGAGGTCGATGCAGTTTTAAACAGTATATACCTAATAAACCAAATAAATATGGATTATAAATTTTTGAGCTAGCAGATTCCAAGTCCCTGTAATTTGGGACAACAACCACCAGGTCCTTTTGCTGTAAGTAATTCTCCATCGGAAGTGGTAGAGATTATGTGAGCCTCTAAGAGGAACAAAACGGAACATTACTGCGGACAATTGGTTTTCAAGCATACCAATAATCCAAACCTTGCTTTGTGATTACAAACTTACATTTCTAAGAACGTGTCGCAAGAATAAGAAGGAATTATTTCATGAATTTTCGGCGCCCGAGCAGGGACATTTGTGACGTCCTCTCGTGGGAGTCACTATCCGGGTAGCTTTTAGACAGTCAGAGACAGAGTTCAAAATAAAAATAAAACTTTATTGTCTTCCTTAAATTAAATTGACAAAAATCTTATGTACATATTTACAATTTGGTTTAGTCTTCTCAGTACCTGGCCTATTTATTCAAATTAAGTTTGACCTTGTCATATGGAACCAGTCTTATCGGCAAGCGAATGTGTATTTGAAATTTTACGGTAACGTATCGATTTAATAACAGCGGACGATAGGTACAAAGGAAAGAAAGGAACTCAACACGTCCCTTAAGTGATTCGGGTTAATAGGACACTCTTCGACAATCTCAACACGACTGCTTCAGAGTACGGGTAGTGAAGAGCTCAACACGCACTTCGGATAGCGGCGGTAAAAGGAAAGGAAACAACTTGTGAACTCAACACGTCCACAAGCCGGAGTAGGGAAGAAGATAACCTTCAGTCAACACCTGTCGATTCTCCTCTATGAGGAAATGTTGCCGTTTATATAGCGGAGCTTTGCCCTTTCTACTGTCGATACACTCCTACTTCATGGGTTGGTTCGCGCGCACGCTGGTTTAACGGTGATGGCTTGGACTCATCGTTATAAGATTAACATCTACTTAAATCATTTCCGAAGATAGTAGAATAAATTTAAGTCAAAAGGTTTGACAAAAATATATGTGGACAAATACTCCGCGCGCCAGCCGCTGTGTCCAGATTATAAGCGCCAGCCGTGGAAGGTTAAAGAGCTCTAGCTCCCTTAGGAACCATTCTCGTACTAGGTGAATTGGATTAAATTGCCTTAAAATTATCTGAGGAATCTCCGGTCTTCGTTTGTCAGGAGAGATGACACCCTGTATATTGTATATAGAAACCTTCGTCTTTTTGTTGTGAGTTATGTTTTTATATAAATTTGTTCAATTCATGTATCCACAAGATATTCATATGTTGTCTTTTCAAAGTTGAGTTCGGCCCTGGCTATACAAGTACAAGCTGCCGGTAAAATGTACCTCATCGAAAATACGTTTATTCAACAGTAACTATTAAAATACAATTATAAAATTATTGTTAAGTTGTAATATAGAGTTTAGTGCATCCTCTGCAAGCGATCTCGATCGAAAACCGTAAGTAATATCTTTCCATATCAGATGTAGACTTAAATCGGTTTACCATTCTATAGAAACATGAAAAAATTCACGTAGGGACGATTAAAATCAACAAAACACCTTTGATAATAATTATTGATAACACAAAATGACCGGCACTTAGACATTTTTGCCTTAGGTACAAGGTTGAAGAGCCAGAGGAGGCTTGGAAAAGGATTGCAAACAACAAAGCACTTTTTGAATAAGTGTGATCGCACTAAAATATGTTACAGTGTTATCAATTTTTATTCCGGTGTTCAGTATGTCCTTTGTCACTATAGATGCGCAAAAATGTTTTTTTTTAGGAAATTTTAGACAGCAAGGTAAAAATTACTAACTTAAAGGATGTTTTGTTTTCTTCAAGTTCTATAGGTTTTCAATGTAAATACTAATTTTTTGTATTGTGATAATAGGGATAAATAGGGTTTGATTATTTCGTCTTTTTCGCCTTGATTATACGGCATCTAACTTCTCTCCATCTCTTCATGGGGAATCCTAAACTTCTTATTGCTTTTTGTTTGTAATTTACTATTTATTTAGTTAGTTGATTTTCGGAGACTTTGTAGAGAATTTCACGATCTACACACGAACAGTCTTTCATTAATTTTTCCGATAGCTCCCATCATCGCTTCAGAGATATATGCAGAAAAAAAAACAAAAAATTATAACCTTTGATCTTGAATAAAACACAACGCACAAACGGGATCGATGAGAACTTTTGACATGTCATTTGCAATGACATGTCGAAACCTGTACAAAAATCCAGCTGTACTTTTCTACTTTTCTGTATATATTTTCGAAGCATATAGGATAGATCTTCTTCATTTTGAGCTACCACTTGGTCTTCTGCAAAACTTGTGTGTAAAAGAAGTCGTCTCGGATTGTTATTACCATACCTTCACATTTCTTTTTCCATGGCTTTAATATTTTTTCTAGAAATATCTTGAACAGTGGTCTTAAATTCGTTGGGGTATCTATGGCCTTAATTATTATCCTTGTTTTATAGATTTTTTACGTCTTTGTAAAATAATAATTATAAAAAATAAGAATAAGAATTAAGAAATAAATAAATAAAGATACACGAGTAAAGAGGGGAGCCGAATGTAGTACTGACCACCTATTAACAATTTCAAAAATGGGATTTCCCTAGTTGAACACCCAAGCTAGAAAGAAGGAGGAACGCCAAGTAGAAAATAAAGGGAAATGAGAAGAAATGAAATTCAACATACATTTAATGCAAGACAAATCTATAAGCGACCTTAACCAGAGGAGACTTGACCAGATTGAATACGGGAATTCGGTTTAAGGAACGTACGAGCACGTAAAAGTACAAAGGAAACATTGGAAGCTTTTTGATAACTCGAGAAAAGAAATAAATAAAGTAAAAATAAACTAACAAACCAAAAATGTATTAAAGAAAAGAAAATTCTTAATATGAAAAATATGAACACCAAATTTCCAAAATGCATACAGAAGTACGAAGAGAAAAACAGAGAAGTAAAATGATGAAGAGCAAAAGAAGAGAATGAAGACTGAAGAACATGTGTTATTTCTGTGGTTTTACGGGTTTGAAACGTGCTGAATAGTTTTGGTTTTTAAAAAAACTCTTTTTGACGACGTTTTGGTCAGGTCACACTTGTCGTTGTCAAGTCCAGTTAGTTTTACTGATAATATCAGTTCTCTTGATTTTTCTAGTTACATATAGTATTTATTCTTATTTTTCTTAATAAATAACCTCCTTGCTTCAGTTGCTGTTTCTTAATTATGTTCATTTAAAATAGAAAACGTGATTACATTATATATTATACGTTTTTGTCACTTTTAAGCGTTAATTTTTTTAAGTGATTTTTCAAAATATTTTCTGAACATCCCCCACTTTATTGAGGTATTTTTCTTGTGACATTATCCTTTACGCGAGCTCATACAAACTCAATAGCCTTTAACTCGCAGTAGTGGGGAGAAAATCCAAGTGATCGTATTCGATTTTTTGTTATTTAGTCAATAATATATTTTGCTCACCAATATTTTACAGTTGCGAATAGCGCTTTTCTCACGATGTTGTCTTCAAACCTTATTTTAAGTGAAAAATCTTATTCAGTCCCTAAACCGAATTGGATGTCACCACTCATATTTTCGCCCCTTTTGCGAAAAAATGACATGCAAAAGTGGTTTATTAAACCAAAAAGTCAGACATATTTGTAATGTTTAGATATCTTCTGAATGGTGACACGTGAATCTTAGCGAATATGGGTACTCGACCAGCAATATGTATTTTATTAAATTGATATGTTAGCATTTTATATCTACATGCCTCACCGCTTTGTTAACCTTTAGAGGTAGTGTGGTCAACTTTTTAGATTTTCTTGAGTAGTACTGGACATTGCCCCAAAAAATACGAAGTCCATTGTAATTATCTGTAACATTTACTGAAAGTATATCTTAAAAACGTCCTCGTTTGTATCTTCTTTGTAATTACCGGAGTGAACTGACTGGAACGCTTGTAAAATTACTATAATATCAACAGTACTAATGTCAAAACAGATCTAACGAGTACTTACGCACTCGATTACAATTACAAGTACAATTTAAGACGAGATTTTAGGAAAATTATTACTTTATATTGCGATAAAAGGAGATGAAACTAGATGCCAGTCGATAAATTCACATGATTCCTGTTTAAAAACCATTACATTTATATAAAATGTGAAATTTTTGTTCGATTTTATTACACACTAATTTTTCTCCTTAGGTTATCTGTCCCTCCGAAATGTTTATGTTTATAATATAGTAATTTTTGCATCCCTTCTTCCGTATTTTCTATTACCTCCTGATTATTGGCTGTAAGTTGTAGTTGTAAAATATATCTATTCATTGGTCTTAACTGCTTCCATTTACGTATTGTTGTTATAAGTACAATATAATATGAAGTAATATTCAAAAGAAAACAATTATATTAAATGAGACGTTTTTCTATAAAATTAGGGCTAAATCGTAAACTAATGATGAAAATAACAATAATTCTCTATAACCCTGTACGGACTAGTATTTACGTGCATGTCATCGCTAAATATTGATCCCATTGAAGTAAAATTAAGTTAAATTTATAAATAGCATTTAAACCTAGCAAAGAGACATCTACATTCCAGCATTTTAAAAACTAAGGCAGGCTAATGATAACATTCTTAAATAAACCAGAGTTGGAGCAAGGCTTGAAACTTTCAAACAAAATTTTGGATAGAATAAACCGATTATCTTTTGACAAAAATCTAATCTTGTATAATTTAAACTTATATATAAAGGTAAAGATAATTAAAAAAACTAGGAAATATTTATATCTATTCATATTTTTTATTATTTCAAATTTATTTAACCTATTTGTAATCCACAAGGCCCAAAAAAGCCAATGCAAAGGAGTGCAATGAACATCGCACCATAGCCTTAATGAGTCATGTCTTGAAATTGTTTTTAAAAGTAATTCACAATAGAATACATAAGAAATTAGATGAAGGCATAAGTAATACACAAATGGGATTTAGGAAAGGACTGGGAACACGAGATGCACTGTTTGCAGTAAGTGTTCTTTCGCAGAGATGCTTAGATATAAATCAGGAAGTATATATGCCTGTTTGATTAATTTTTTATTTATTTATTTTTTTTATTTATTTAATTAACGGATATACCATTTTTACAGAAATATGACGTCAACCTTTACAAAGCTTATATTATAGGTTGCGTTAATAAAAAACAAATCAAAATTAAAATCAAACAAAATTCAACTAAAGTAGTAGCTTAAGTTATTAAATAATGCTCAAAATCTCTCAAATGATTTCTTAAATGTTGCTGTAGATATTCCAAATAACTCTGAACTATTGCTGTGCTCATTGGCAGTTCGTAAAATTCTTGTAATGGGTTCATTTTGGCCATAATTCGTAGTGTGGAATGGAATGTTGAAAATCTCAGTGTTACGAGTTCTTCTAGTATTAACATTAAAATTTATTAAACTTAGTAACTCTGGATCTTGAACATATCCATTTATAATTTTAAAAAGGAAACATAAATCCGCTTGACATCTTCTATCATGTAGTGATGAGATATTTAGTATTGACAGTATATCATCATATGTGTATTGATGTCTAATAAAACCAATTTTGTAAGCACATACCCTCAAGAATTTATTTTGAACTCTCTCGATACTGTAGATGTCACTGTTATATGAAGGAGACCAAATGAGAGAACCATACTCCAAAACTGATCGAACTAAACTACAGTATAACATTTTTAAAGTTTGTACTGAAAACTGATTACAGTTTCTAAGAATAAATCTCAACATTTTTAAAGCTTTAGCTGAAGTTTCGTTAATGTGATATTTAAAAGTTAGTTTAGAATCAAAATTTATACCTAAATCTTTAATAATATGACGTGCCTCTAAAGGTACATTATTTATACAATAATTTTGTATAAAACATTTAAAAAACATTTTTGTATATTTAAGTATAGCATGTTTACCTCACACCAACTAGCTAAGCTTTTAATGTCATTCTGTAACAAAGAGGCATCAACTAGGTCATTAACTATTCGAAATATTTTAAGGTCATCAGCAAACATTAGAAATTTACTATTTTTAATCACTGAGGATGATATATCATTAACAAATATATTAAATAAGAGAGGTCCAATGTGAGACCCCGGAGGAACTCCTGAGGTTACAGATACTCGTTGAGATAAACAATTTCCATATTTAACATACTGACATCTACCAGATATATAACTACCTATCCACTCAATTATTTTACCTCCAAATCCATAGCCATTTAATTTAGCAATAAGCAGATCATGGTTAACTCTATCGAAGGCTTTTGAGAAGTCTGTGTAGATATCGTCAACCTGACCCTTCTGTTCCACTGAATTAGCTATAAAATTCGTATACAATATTAAGTTCGTGCATGTAGACTTACCTTTAGAAAAGCCATGTTGTCCAACATCAATTAAATCTTTACAATTCCATGTCAAAAAGTTATTTACAAGACACTCAAAAAGTTTGGGTAATACAGATTGGTTACAAACCGCTCGATAATTTTCAACATCATTTTTATTACCAGATTTGAAAATTGGTGTTAAATAACTAGTCTTCCAAAGATCAGGAAAGATGCCGGTACTCAATGAGGAATTAAATAAGTAGCAGATAGGTTTTACAAGAGTAAAAATGCAATGCTTGAGAACATAAGCTGGCAAACAATCTGGTCCAAGCGATAATTTCCAAGGCATTTTTAAAACACTATCAATTATGTCAGAGACCTAATCATGAGACTGTATCTCATGAATTTCATGGGAATATTTTTCCAAACGAACCCGAGGTTTTCGCCTTGTCTATCTATATCTAATACAGCGAATTGAAATTATGGTAAGAAATATTCTTAAAGACATATTTGCAAATGAAGAAATCGTGTAAAGTTTGCTTAAATATTGACGGTAAATTAAAGTTAAAACAATTATTTTAATGTAACAATAAAACACTGAAAACTTTGTTTTCAAAACTTCCACAAAATTTATTTTAAATTCTTATCACTACAGCTGTTTCGGCTGATTGCCTTTCTCAAGTGATCTGTTTTTGGCATGGGTTTACACTTTATAGTCTCTAATGAAATAGGTTGAGGAGGGGAGAACTGTTTGTCTCAAGCTGGTCATTCAGAATTATATCTGTGTTTTTTAACTTGTTGTAGAAAATCACCTTTTTTATGCTTGATATTGTTTTAAATGGTGATTGACATGTGTTATGGTTGAAACTTTATAATAATTCACGCAACTTCTTCACACTATTGTTCCCAAACAGTGTTTCTGAAGTTTCAAACTCCTTCGATAAAGCCTTTCCTGTCTCTTCGTTCCACTTTGGAGTGTTACGACGTCCCAATTTTTGCAAAATTTTTACTAGTAATCGTTTATTAGTATCAGATCAAATTCTCGGTCGCTAAAGCAAGTAAGGAGGCATACATTCACCCTAACATCATAATACAAAAGTATTCATTTAAGCATACCAAGGAAAATAATAAACTTTGTAATCTTCTTTGAAAATTGGCAATCCAATTGGCTACAGATACTCACGAAACAGCGGCTCTGAAGTTGGTTGCTGGTCCTGTAGTCAAGAATTTTGTGTTCTTTCTATTGACTCTTTCCCTGAATTTTCTTCAATCGTTAAACGAAGTATTTCGTATTTGTCTCCCCTCATTTCATGTCCAATGTACGTTACGCTCTTTAATCGTTGGCATCAGTTCGTTGTTCTTTTGCATTCTATCAAAAGCTTCGATGCCCTTTTCTCGTGAGTGATTTAAAGTCCAGCTCTCATAGCCGTAGAGAAGAATTGGGGATACATAACAGCGCAGCATTTGAATTCGAAGTCTAAATCCCGCCTGATGAAAAAGTTTTTTATTCTGATAAACGTTTTTCTGACCTGTTCAATTTTTAACATGATCTCTTTTATCGAATCTCAATTACTATGCATTAGTGCACCCACGTATCTGATGGATGACACCTATTCAACGATTATGTCATATATTCGGAGGATAACTTTTATTTGTAATTTTTAGAACAACCATCATCAAAACTAAAACAAGTTTAGTTTTGATGATGTTCATATTTAGGCAGTAACGCTCGCTACATTCTATATAATCTATATTATATCTCATATCTTATCGGCATATCTTATATTATTATTTTATATTATTAATTGTTTTGCCGTTGATTTTGATTCCTGCGCTATGATGTTTAACGGTCTCTGCGAAGAGGTATTCCGAATATAGATTAATGAGAAGTGGGGACAATATACAACCCTGTCGTACACCTTTTCTTATGGCTATCTCCTCCGACATGTTGTTGTTCTCCTTCCTTACTTGAGTTATCTGATGCTAATACAGTTCTGTGATGATTCTTAAGTCACCGTTATCTATACCCGTTGTTCTGAATATTTCTGCTAGTTTCTGGTGTTAAAGGCAATCAAAAACACACATTCATGTCAAGGGCGCTCTGTAAAAGTATATTGAGTGAGAATAGAGCCTCACGATGCTCCACTCCGTTTCTAAAGTCGAATTGGATTCACTTGTTGCTCGGACTTCTTGTATATACAGGTATGTATGACTCTCAAGAACGTTTTTAATACGTGAGACATCAAACTTATAATGCGGCAATCGTCACGTTTAGATACATTACCTTTTTTGAGTAAAATGACGAAAGTTGATTTCTTCAACCTTGTATAAATGGCGCTATATGCAACAGAAAATACGGTTGCCATTGAGGGGAGGTTATCAAAACCCTTCAAAGCTAGGACAGTTTTACGGCAAGAAAACCCGCTGTTCACTCCATTTTTCATTTGATCCTAGGAATGAATTATAGGGAAACAAACTATTTTAATGTACCAGGTGACAGCTTATGCTGATAACATTGCATTACTAACACAAAACAAAGCTGAATAGCTATGTTTTTCTAAAAATGAAAAAAGATATATTATATAGAATACGTGTTAACAATAATTGCTAATTTAACAAAGTATTTGGGAGAGATAATTACATCAAACAAAAACGTAAAAATAACATTTTAAACTAGAAAAGTATATTTCTAGAGCAGCTAAGATGATCTTTAGGAAGAAATTGAGAACTTAAAAAACAATAGTAAGAACATCGATCTTGTATGGATAATAATAATCATAATATCGTATGGCATTTTTTCCGGGGGATCCTGTCGGATTTTTCCGGCTGTATCAGGTAACTACAAAAAAATTAGTGTCGATGCATACTAGCCCAGGGGCTAGTATGCATGTTATAGTGTAGAGTTCGTATAATTTGTAGAAGTCTCACGACTGGACTATTATAAATTTTCTAGTATCATAAATAACAAACTAGTATGACATACAAGTTTGGGACAAAGTCTAGAGAACGTTCTAAATGAAGGTAGCTACAAATTAAGGAAATTTTGTATTTAGCAGTGTTGCCATGCCCTTATGATAAATCGCGAAAGAGCATACGATATAATATTAATTAATTTAATTAAACATGGAAAACAAAATGGTAAAATGAGAAAAATAATATATATTTTATTTCACTATAAATACTAAAGTTGAAAGTAAATTAAAAATTCTCCTGTCAAGATTTTAATACATATTTTTACTTTGTTATTATCTATAAGAAAATAAGCCACAATCATTAACAAAATTATTTAGTGTAACTTTTCAACCACCTGAACGGCAACTGCCACTAAAATAAATATAAGATTTACAAATTCACATTTTATGGATTAAATTGTCAATAATGATAGTTTAATCTCTGCAATCTAAATTTGAAAAAATGTAATTATTTTAATGACTGCAGATCTGATGGTCATAAAATTGATATTTGCTGAAGATCTGTTGCAATATGGCAACTAGTGTTTTAAAAGTTCTGTAAGAGTAGAAGTCGTCAAAACAGTAAAAAATCGCATACTTGAATATTTTGGCCATGTTATGCACCACCCAGAGAGATAAAATATACTCCATTTAATAATACAAGGGACTGCAGCCGGAAGAAGAGGGCCAGGTCAAAGAAGAACGTCATGGCTTAGAAACCTGAGAGATTGGTTTAACATATCCTCTGCATCTCTTTTCCGAGCTGCCGTCAACAAAATTACTATAGTCAATTTGATAGCCAACGCTCGATAATCGAGCTCGGCACATGAAGAAGAAGAAACTAATATCGAAAGAAACAAATATTCATTTGTTCGCATTTTATATAAGTATATATATGTATATATATATATATATATATATATATATATATATATATAAATAAGTTCAAATTATCGGGTATAGTGGTCTATATAGACCACTATACGCGATAATTTGAACTTATTTATAAATTATTTTTTGGTCGAAATAATCACTTCTAATATATATATATATATATATATATATATATATATATATATATATATATATATATATATATATATATATATATAAAATTAAAAAATACCAGATTTCATAAAATAATAATAATGTACTGTTTCAAAGCTTTCTCTGTGTATATTTGAAGCATAAAATATATACATAATAAGGACATGACAATACCGCAAACGCGACCAGAGGCCCTCGTGTTTGTAAGATAGTCGCCCTCGGGCATAAACATCTAGTTAATGCCTTTGGTACATAAATGACTATTATACAAGGATTTCTCTAAATTTATATATGACATAGAAGTCACAAGTGGACAATACACAATGTATCGGAATTTTTGCACCTGAGTGTATTATATTGATTTTAGTTGGTTGGATTTTTATCAAACATTTAATTGCTACGGCTTGTTTTAAGCGTTTATATCATTCTATTATTTTTTTGGGTTATTAATTTGATAAATAAATAATACAGATAACATAATATAGAGATACGTCAATCATTTACCTATCATACAATAATTATTATGTATCAACACTTCTGAGAGTGGCAATTGCCTGCACCTATAAGCGTTTTTTTATATTTTGTTATTGTTGTAATATTCATTTAATCAGTTCGAATTATATACCAAACATGTGCTGCAAATATAGATATTAGCTTAAAAATTGATTTACTTATAAAATAACAAAAATAAATGGAGGAATTTAATAACAATGATTTAAAATGTATTTTGCGTTGGTCTGGTATCTTACATTCATTTATACATCTATTAAATAATCGCATTAAATATGTGAGCTTATGAACTTAAGGTCTCTTTTTGAGTTTTGTCAGACAAACTATATCCATTTTATATCGTTCGATTTCCTTTACCACTTCTTTTGGTTTCGTTACGACGAAGGTTGGCAATCATCATGGCTATTCTGACCTTCGAGGACGCTTGTCTCAACAATTGCATTGAGCTGCAACCAAACCACTCTCTCAGGTTCTTCAACCAGGAAACGCGTCTTCTTCCTACGCTTCTTCTACCCTCTACTTTTCCTTAAATTATGAGTCTCAAGATGTATCTTTCGCCTCTCATCATATGTCCGAGATATTGCAATTTCCTTTCTTGTATTGTATTTTCCATTTCCCTCTCCCTGCCTATTCTCCTTAACACTTCTGTATTCGTGATTCTATCTACCCATGGAATCCTTAACAATCTTCTAAATGTCCACATTTCAAACGCGTTAAGTCGATTTATTGTATTCCGGTTTAATGTCCATAATCGTTATTTTCTGTGATTATCGTCCCCAAGTAAGAATATCTTTTTACTCTCTCAATCTGTTGTTCTTGCTAATTTTCATGAATTTGGATTTTTTGATGTTAAAAGAGAGTCCGTATTCTCCACTATATCTTAATATTTTGTTCATTATTCTTTCTAAGTCTTCCAAGTTGTCGACTATTATGGCTGTATCGTCGGCATACCTAATGTTGTTAATTAAATTTCTGTTCACTTTTATGCTTCTTGTATGATTTCCTTCAGAATAAGCATTAAACAATAACGGCGACAGTATGCAACCTTGCCTTACCCCTCTCCTTATCTCCACTTCTTCTGACACTTCTCTTCCAATTTTCAGATTTGATCGTTGGCTGTAGTATAAATTTGATATCAATGTTACATCCCTCACATCCAGATTCTTGTTTTTGAGTAATTCTATTCTATTTTGAGTAAGTCGATCATGTTTTACCTTATCGAATGCCTTGTTGTAGTCTATAAAGAATACATAAAGATCTCGATTAACATCCAAACATCTTTGGGTCAGCACGTTAAAAGAAAATAGTGCCTCTCTTGTGCCCACTCCATTCCGAAATCCAAACTGGGAATCACTAATATACATCTCCAGCTTAGCGTGTATTCTATTATGGATGATTTTTAGCAGGGTTTTTAAGGTACGTGACATTAGACTGATCTTTCGATAATCACTACATTCTTTGGCTGGACGAAAAGATCTATGTTTTTTTCATTGATCAGTTTTAGCAATTCACTTGGTAATTCATCTGGACCAGCAGCTTTATTATTTTTCATGGACTTTACTACTGTATGCATAACTTCTAACTTTGTTATTTCGGGTCCATCGTCTTTACTCTTTACTCTGATTATCTTCATATATATATATATATATATATATATATATATATATATATATATATATATATATTCCTGTCTCTGGTCATGGAATAATTCCTCTATATATTCTTTCAATCTTCCTAATTTTTGTTCTGTCTCCACTAAAATCTTCAAACTACAAACTTCCTAAGAATGTAAAATTTGATTGTCATGATATATACATATATATATATATATATATATATATATATATATATATATATATATATATATATATATATATATATATATACAAAACGGTCCAGAGTATCACGTAACACTACAACGGCTATATTAACCTTTCTCCAAGTACGGTAGAGATCTTTGTAACCAAGCTCTGTTTTGGAGGAGCTTTAATAAAATAATCATTATGTATCTACTGTTTTTAATGGGAAACAACCACAATAATAATCGAAAATACGTTTATTTTGACGTTCCGATTTCCACTTCGGAAATCGTTCTCAAAATAGAACGGAATGGAAAAACGGTAGAACTCGAAGACCAGAAGGTATCTGTGCTGAACTGAAACTAAAATGTGGGACATAAAAACTTTTTGAAGCTTCAAAATAATTCCATCAATTGGAAATATACTTATATATCATATATTCAGAAAAAAGAAGATTAACTTAAATGGGTAAGACATTCAGCCGTCTGTACGGACAATTCATTATATACCTCATTGGGAATGAGTACGAAGAACAAGAGAAAGAATAACAAGCCGATTTTCGTAAAGAACGAAGTTGTAATAATATATTCTGCCTGAAACAACCTATAAAAAAAAGTCAAACACAAATCAAGAAACCTACATTATGTTTGTTGACTTACAGAAGGCTTATGATACAGTTCCTATAAACAGGTTTATCATTTTCTTTGTTAACCTATATTATTATTCTTTCAGGTAAACCACATAAATGGGATAAAATTTCACCACCGGAATGCTAGCTGCCACGCTAGATCGCATGGGATGAAGAGCGGTAAGTAAAAATAGTCCATTTGCTAAAATTACCATGTGTGTACCAGGGTGCTATATAACCTTGAAATATGGAAACTTCTCTATATAGAGCAACATTTTAAATGTTGAATTTTTTGCATGATGATCATGATTCTTGACGTGGAGTAACGAAAATATCCATAATACGCGTGAACTATTATTGTATGGACGTCTCATTAGTCGAAATTTGGATATGTTGGGACATTAGTAACACTAGTTAAAAAACAAGTTTTTAAACATGTCCAAATGGTTCACTCTCTATCTAGTTAGCAAGCCTGGCTCTATGACAAGTCCAATATTCGGCGAATGAATCTGATATACACAATAAGATTGGTTGAGAATGCGGAAATTTAATTTTGGAAAAAATAAATACCCATCGACACCAAAAATATTTAAAAAAATTTTAAGTCACTCTTATTTTTCTGTATATAATAATTCATTATAATATTAATTTGATCGTTATCCTATATAATCCACATTAAGCGATAGCTTTGTGTCACGTTTGTGATATGACAGATCTCGAGTTACGAGATTTATTACAAAAATCCACTTTTCAAATAGTATTAACATATTAAAAAGTACGAGGGAGTCGATTTTCGGTAATCATGTTGATTATAAGCTTAACTGTGCGTCAGCTAAATTATCAAGTAGCTTAAATTGATCGACAATTAAATTGTACGCACAATATAATCCTATCCTTCACTTTCTCCGTCTTTGTCTTTCATCCTCAACTATATTATATAGTAGATAATTCTCGTATTAAATATACTATCGATTGAAAACTTGTTGGTGGCTTTCCTAAAAGTCGCTTGAATTCTTTTTGTACCTTTAGACATACCCTTTGAATGATAAAACTATTAATAATCTGAAAGGAATAGGTATATAATGATATTAACAACTATAGTGTAGGAACAAGCAGTTATTTTGTGAATAAAATACCAATTTGCCGAAATTCTTCTATTATATTTTTTTTAATTATAAATATGAAATTAACAACATTTTTTTATGATGTATGGAATTATTTTTACAGTTTAATTATATATTTTATGTTATTGCTATTGCCGACAACTAAATATTGGAACAAGAAGTTTTTAACAAATTAAAATAAGGCGTAACGTCGCCTTTAGCTTGAATAACAGCCTGAACTCTATTAGGGATTGTATAAACTAGGCCTTCACAGAATTCAGGGGTGAAACTATCTCATATTTCTTGTAATTTAGGACGCGTAGTTGTGGCAAAGTACGCTGAGGTTTATTTCTTAGACGCTGTTTCATTTTGTGCCAAAGTTTCTCTATTGGATTAAGATCTGGGCTGCTACAAGGATGTGACAAAACTTGAATGCCATTAATTTTTTGGTATATTTAGCCGCATGCCATGAGGCTTCGTCCTGCTGAAAGATAAAATCTCCGGATGGATATAACTTTGCCACACTTGGTAGAAAATATTCAAGGATATCTTGGTATTTGGCTGCGTTTACTATGGCCTCAATAAAATGTAAAGTTCCCAACCCTTTGGCCGCCATACAACACCACACCATAATGTCCTGTGGAAACTTTACAGTTCTTTTGAGACAATTTTTATGAAATGTTTTTTCTCGAATCACACGCTTTCGATAATCTCCCACACATACATCAAATTTGCTTTCGTCGCTATAGATAACTTTGTTTCAGTTATGTTTGGTCCACGAAAGATTTGATTTGCCCCAAATGTAACGATTCCTTTTTTGAGTTTCCATCAACAATGGTTTTTCTTTGGCCTACTCCAACAAATAAAAAAATATACACAAAGAAGAACCTATCAAACATATCTTATAAAAACTAAGACCGCTTTTGTGGATATATTTGCGACAGCATTCTCTGGAAATATTCATCCCAGTTTCTCTATTTCATGTAAAAGTTACTTCCCGTAGTGTATTTCTTCTTCCCGACTTACAGATTCTAATTCTTACACTTCTTTAAGAAATATCTCTTGGACGGCCTGAGCTTTTGCAGCGAACATCAATACTGGAAGGTTTCACCATTTCAATTATATTAAACATAGTACTTATTGTTACAGTTGATTCACTGGAAATGTCATGCATTGTTTTCCCTTCGTGGTACTGATTAATAATAATTTCTCGAACTTTTGGATCAGTAGGTTTTTCACGTGCCATTATTATATTTTACTCGTAATAAAGCTAGATGATAGAATAGCTGAAAACCAATTGGGACTCAGAAAAGGCTTTGGCATCAGAGAAGCATTAGTTACTGTAAAAACACTAATCGAACGATGTCGAGATGTCAATTGCGACGTATTCATATGTCTAATCGACTTCGAAAAAGCTTTCTACAAAGTACAACACCGAAGAATGGCAAAAATACTACAGAACACAGAATTAGATGACGAAGACGTGAGAATCGTTGACAATCTATACCGATATCAGAAAGCCAATACGAAATAACCAACAAAAATCGAAAGAAATACCTATAAATCGTGGAATAAGACAAGGATATGTGCTTTCCCCTTTACTTTTTAATATGTATTTAGAAGAATTGTTTAAAGAAGCATTAAAAAACGTAAATGAAGGCATATTTATTAACGGAGCACTTCTGAATAATCTTAGATACGCTGATGACACAATAGTCCTTGCGGACAGCAGAGAAGGACTACAAATCTTGGTTGATCGCATTACCCAATACTGCGAAAGGTATGGAATGGCACTGAATACAAATAAAACAAAAATCATGGTGGTAAGCAAGAACAAGATTGAGGAAGACAGTGTTCATGCTACGTGTTCTGTGTCCTGTTGTAAAAGAGGCGAAAGTTAGCTCTATTAAACACCAAGCTCAATGGAATACCAAGCTGTCTGCTGAAATAATAGGACCGTAATGGATCCAATATTTTTTTAAGGTACTAGTGAACTTTTTTTAACCTTCAAATATGTACTAGTACCTTAAAGGAAATACTAACCACGTGCGATGAATATAAACTTTCGCTTTACGCTCTATTTATAGATTTGAAACAAGCATAATATATTCGAATAGCTAGACTGGAGATGCACAAAATATTGAGATACCTGAAAATTAAGCATTGGTCAATCATGAATGTCAAGATCTTGTGATCCGTTTTTCGCGGGCGATTACACCGCCTTTTGTTTGTTTTTTTTTATCATCTGTCTTCACAGGTTGTCGTGTGATTTAGCCTTATTGGTGATTAAGTTCCATCCCTTTCTATTTTCTATTTTTGTTCTCTAGTTAGTTATCTTCATTTTATTGATATCTTCTCTGACTTGTCGTCTACTCTCCACCTTGGATTTTTTTTGCTACAATAATTGGCTTGTAGAAGAATAATAGAAAGAAAAATCCTTTCTCTTATTCTTAGCTTGTGCTTTTGGAGTGTTTTTACTGATATATTTGTCTTTAGTATTTCCTAGTTTTTAGTATTTCCAATATGCTCTATTGTCCACTTTTACTCTTTCAGTTATCTCTGCGTTCCTGTTGTTTGAGCTGTCTATTGTTACACCTAGATACGTAAATCTTACTACTTTTTGGACTATACATTGTTCAATCTGCATAATATCCATGTTACATTTTTTTCTTTATATACATCTTTTCGACATTTCTTTGTAGCCCTCTAATTTTCACTTCTTTTATCACAGTCATCAATGAGTATTCCAAGATTTATTGTCTCTTGAGGCTATTAACCATGTCCTCAGCGTACCCTATAATTTTTGTAGAGCTTTGCATGATAATTTTGTTAATTCCAGTTTTTTTAATCGCTCTGTTCAGTGCTGTCATTTTAAAAAGTCTAGTAAACAGGCTATCATATTGTCGAACTCCTACTTCTGTTTTGATAATTTCTGTATTTTCTTCGTTTGTTATAGCTTTTGCTACATAGTTTTCCGTTTGAATTTTCGCTAATCTAATTAGTTTCGCTGGTATAATCATGTTTTGATTTCGAGTAAGAGTGTCAGTATTTACAGAGTCAAAGGCTTGCTGGAAATCTATAAATAGTAGGTGTAACTTTATGTCATGTTCGTAGCACTTTTCGATTAGTTGTGTTAATATGTGAATCATGAGGAACAGTGAAAGATATGCGTTGCTGCAATTATTTCTACAAGGAAAAGTAGAGGCAAAACGATGATCAGGAAGGCGAAAGATTTTCTGGCTGAAAAATATACGTACGTGGTTTTACACAACAACCACAAATCTTTTCAGTGCAGCAGTTTGCAAAATGATTTCTGTCATTCCATTTGCCACTGCTGCAGGTCCTGATTTGCGTTACATGCAGGATAATACAGGGCCATATACAGCAGCAACAGTACGAGATTGGTTTCATAATGAGGATCTTACATTTTTACTGTAGCCAGACAATCGCCAGATCTTAATCCCATCGAGCATGTATGGTGACATGCTTCAGAGATAGATTCAAGACATGCTTCAATATTTATACTAGACAAGGTCTTCAAGATCTTCTTAATCAGGAATGAATCCTATTGCCTCAAAACGAAATTGATAATTTAATTTTAAGGATGCCAAGGAGGTGTCAATGTATAATTACTGTTACTGAAGGAAACACAGATTATTAAACACATTTTTTGTTAGATTTTTATGTTAATTGACTTTAATGTTAAAAACACATTAAATTAGTGCACATTTGAACTTTTTTTGATTATTTTATAATAAAGAAAACATAGTACACTGAAATTAAGCTGAATTTATTGCAGACTAATCAGGCATTACAATGCTATATCACTTTTTAAAATGTTTGTGTTCCTTAGACATTTTTGAGTGTTTGTTTTGATTCAGTGAAATTAAATATTTTGTTCAATATAAAAGATGTTTTATAAGCATGTCTATAAAAGTTTTCACATCTGTCTGACTCCGTCGAGTTCAAGATTAGTTTTTTTATCAGTTAGATTTTTCATTAATTTGGTGGACTAATTTTGTATGCGACACCAGAGCCTATGTAGTTTGTTAATTTTTTGTAAAATTAAAATGACTACCACAAGAATTAAGAGAACTAAGATTCAACATTTCAAATTTAAATAGATTCTTCTTCTTCTTCTTCTTCTAATGGCGCTACAACCCTTTGTGAGTCTTGGCCTGCTTAACAATGTTCTTCCATTCTGTCCTGTCGGATACTTTCCTTCGCCACTGCCTGATGTTCATGGTTTTAAGATCCCTCTCTACGTCGTCTATCCATCTTTTACGGGGCCTTCCTCTTGTTCTGTTTCCTTGGGGCTTCCATCTCTGGACTACTTTTACAGCTCGATTATCTGGCATTCTTTCTAGGTGACCAACCAGTCTTTGTGATTTTACAAATCTGACAATATCTGCGCTCTGCATTAGTTCATCCAGCTCGTGGTTCATTTTAATTCTCCACGAACTATCGCTGCATTGGGTTGGTCCAAATATCTTCCTTAGTATTTTGCGCTCAAATATTCTCAGTTGATTTTCATCAGTGGTTGAGAGGGTCCACGTTTCACATCCATATGTGACCACTGGTCTAATTACTGTTTTGTAGATTCTCAGCTTAGACTCACGATTCAGTAACTTACTTTTCATTAAGTGTTTGTATGCATAAAAGCACTTATTACCGCTAATAATCCGTGCTTGTATTTCTTGACTGATATTGTTGTTGTCATTTATTATTGAGCCTAGGTAGGGAAAAGTGGAGGCATATTTGTAGGTATGGTTGTCTACCTTCAGATTCTCATGTTCATTCGATTTTGTGCACTCCATATATTTTGTTTTGCTTTCATTTATATATAGACCAAACGTAGCAGCTTCTCGTTTCAGTTCTATAACTTTTTCGCTTAATACCCTTTTGTTGCGGCTTATTATGGCAACATCATCCGCATATGCGCATATTTGCATAGATCTTGTATTAATACAGCCGTTTATATCCAGTTTTCTAACAACAGCTTCTAAAGTTAGATTAAAAAGTGTTGTTGATAAGGCATCCCCTTGTCTAACTCCATTTTCAATATCAAAGGCCTGCGTCATATCTCCATCTATTCTCACCATAGCTTTGGAACCCTCCAGAGTCATTCGTGTAAGTTTAACTAACTTATTGGGTATCCCTAACATAGATAGTTGCTTTAACATCTTTTGTCGATCTACTTCATCAAACGCCTGTTTGAAATCGATATACAAGTTGTAAATAGGTATGTTATATTCAACACATTTTTCATGTATACCTCTTAACATATGTATTTGGTCTATAGTTGACCTCTTTGGTCTGAAGCCACATTGATATTCACCAATAATCTCCTCCGAAACGATTCCAGGCGGCTATATATAATTCCTGTTAATATCTTGTAGATGACATTTAAAACTGTTATGCCCCTATAATTTTTGCAGAGTCGTACATAGGAAGTATGATTCCCACTTTCCAATCTTCTGAGATGACTTCTAGTGTCCATATGCGGTCGATTAGTTTATGGATACGCCTCCATAGCGCATGTCCACCATTCTTTATCAGTTCTGCAGTTATTCCATCTGTGCCAGGTGCTTTGTTTTAATTATTTAAATAGATTAGATAAACAATAATTTAGTATGAATCCTAAAAATCTTTCTCATTCATGAGTGAATGGGCCCGTTTGGATAATCTTGTCAACACGCTATCAATTTAAGTATCGATGAACTAATCATTTGAGTATTTTCGTAATATTCAAATATATATCTTTATTTTCTTCGATTGTTTTCAACTTATGCATACATCATATACCAGGAAAAAAGTTTGAGAATAAAGATACCTGGTGGTGGCCAAACGAAGTTCAAGAAAAAATAAAAGAGAATAGAAAATTGTTATAAACAGTGGCAAGAAAATAGGTAGGATACAGATTTTAAAAACTATACAGTCGAGTAAAAGGGAGCGAGAAAGTGGTAGTAGCAAAAGCTAAAGCAGAAGCGTATACAAAAATCTGTACGATAAACTTAATACCAGGGAAGTAGAAACGAAGATATAAATAACCAAACACAGAGCAAAGAAAGCAAAATATTTTAATCAGATTAGATGTATTCGAGATAGAAATAATAAAATGCCAATTCCTGAAAAGGATGTTAAAAAGAGATGGAAAAAGGACTTTAACAGATTATTAAATGAAGAATTTAACAACCACTTATGCTAACGGAGAAAGTAACAGAAGCAATTAAAAAAAAATAAAGAAAGGACAAGCAGTTGGACTAGATCATATTCCTGGGGAAATGTGGCGAGCATTAGGAAAGACAGGAACAAGTTGTTTAACACGTTGCGTATTTAATAGAATTAAGGAATTTGGACAAATGTCAGACGAATGGAGAAGCAGTATATTAGTAATTTTTTCAACAATTAACAAAAAACAAAATTTGTTTAATTTATTAATGTTTTGTATTTTGAGAACGACTTCCGAATTTGAAACTGAAACGTCAATAAACTTATTTTAAACTTAAATCATAAAAGACTGTCTAAACTTTTCTCCTTTTCAAATTTAAATTTGACAATATACTTGTCTAAGGAATACGTCCTAATCTGATTAAAAAGTTGTAAACAATTTAATGATTTAGTACGATTAAACAAAGACTAAAAAAATTCTTGATTATAACCCAATAACTGTGAGAGAACCAAGAATTACCAAATAATGAAGATAAAATGAT
This sequence comes from Diabrotica undecimpunctata, assembly GCF_040954645.1. NCBI lineage: Eukaryota > Metazoa > Arthropoda > Insecta > Coleoptera > Chrysomelidae > Diabrotica > Diabrotica undecimpunctata. The sequence continues at coordinate 175,538,726 of NC_092805.1, forward strand.
CCAAACAGCTTTTAGGTACCTCACCAAGAGTGGAAAATTGTTGACATAAAAATGGCCCATAAACTTGGTAAACCATCATGGTATAGAAGATTGTTATGTTATTACTAATCTAATTTATTGTTTTTATTTATTGTTAAAGGTTCTACACTTATAACACTTACAAGTTTATTTAAAATCTTTATTTGTAAAATATAACCAATTTATTTTACACTAATAATTATATAATTTATCTACATTTATTATAATACGTGCGTTACATTTTAAAAACTCGACGCGATGTTCAAAAACTAACTAACTGTTTACAACAAAATTCCTTCTTTAAATATAAAATGCCGTTAGTTCCGGAATCGCCTAGAAGCAGACATGAATTGGCTCGAACATGGGTTAAGACTGGTCGCAGCGGTGTTGACCTGAATTGCCTCGAATGAACGGGAACTCGGCTGGTTTTTTATCGGAGGGGACCCATCGGTTATTACCTGCGGTTTCTGCCGGCTGGTGTATGATCTAGAAAATACAATAGAAAAGATATTAGTAATAAATATGTTTACAGTTTTGAGTCTTATGATGCGTCATTATCTATCGTAACGATATTATCGTTCGATTAGTATCTTGCCGGTACTTGCTAAACTACTTGAAAACTGTTAACGATAAGACTTACGAAGATAATGGTCGATAATCAAATTATTTACGATTGTTCAACAATAGAACAAGTACATAGAGTAAATAAGCTTTGAGGAAAGAAATCATTGTTCTGCATTCTTTCTTGATGTCTTTCTCTTTCAGTTTCATTCCTGTACATTCAATAGTTATGTCTGGATGATATTCCGCAAAACTTATTTTCCTGTTTGGCATTGCAGAAATAAATTTAAATAGAGTTGGGTAGTGATTTGAGCTTTTCGGCTATAACTAATTTAACTGAGCTGCCACCGTGCTTCGGAGGGCACCTAAAGTTGTCGGTCCCGGCTACGAAAGTAGTCGTTAAGTCATGTTAGGGGCGCTTGAGCGACCTGAAAACCCAACACTAGACCTTAGCCAGAAGGTTACACGAAACTTATAAGGATGGTTTGCACTAAAAATTATTTATTTTTCATTATTTATTGTAATTATCATTATTATAAATTCAAAAAATTGTTTAAACTAGAATTATGTATAAATTCCAACAATTATTTCTCATTTTCATGTCATAGTTAGTTTTTTATTAACACTCATTTATTATTTGAAATTTTTTAAAATAAAATGGTATCAAATAAAATAAACCTTTAGATAAACTTATATAATATAAGTTTACACAATATTTTAGAGTAATTATCAAGTTGAACAGTGGCTGTGTAATAATTTGAACTGTACAGAGTGTGGTTGGCAGCTTGAAAAAAGTGGTTTAGAATCTACACAGACATTACAGCAGCTACTGACAGAAAATTCATTAAAAAAGATTAGATGTAACGGCAAAAAAGACTGGTACAAAATATGCAGCTCTGTGAAATGTTCTGATTATTGTGCTCATTGTCAAAGCCAGTTACGCAAAAATGTAATAATTTCCAAAACATCTACGGAAATAAAAGTGGGCATTGATTATGATGAGGGGATATCCACAGAAAAAGAAATTGAAGATGTCTTATTAAAATTTCTTGAAGAAAATGCGTGTCCATTAGAAGACGAAGAGGTTGACGATGAAGACGATAGTAAATAATACGAAGAGAGTTTTTGTCTTTTTCTAGTCACTTGCGAACAGAAATGTCAATATCACCAGAATTTTTTCTATTGTTTTTATTTCTTCCTTTTCCCATCTCCATTTATCTCTGTTTTATCTACTTTTAGATTCGTATAGAAACGCGTTGTTTTTTTTTTCAATACAGTTAATAATGTTATAGTCCTTCCACTTCTCTTCTAGTTTTTGTTCTTTTATTCGTGTTCTTTCTTAGACTATTAATAAATCGAAATCGCTAATAAAAATATTTATCAACGAAAATATTAAAAATAGCCTAATACCAAACAGTTTTGAGGTACGTCGGATAAAAAAATAAAATATTGGATATTAGAGTTCAAATGTCAAAATATTTGTAACATTAGAAATGCGTATTTTAATTGCATAAGTTGATTAGAAATTATACCATTCACCTATTACAAGTTTTATCAAATTGGTCTACGTTAATGTTAATACTAAAAATTAAAACTATGCTCACCTTTTATTAGAAATATATTATTGCTACTACTGTATCAATCTAATCGTCTTTGGGTGGATAGATAAGCAAATTATGTGTAAAGAAGATATATATTGATAGGTAGTTTTTAAAGTGTACAATCACGCGATATGTGGTAGCTGGGCAAGTTGGCGGGTGTGTTTTTGGTAAAAGGAAGTATCTGTGGTTATCAAGGCATGGTGAGTACCTCTTTTATTGTTACAGAGGCATCAATATACGAATCACTTTCATTGAAAGCCTTAATTAAATTTATAACTGTATGGATTCTATTCGGATTAAAAAAAAAATTAAATTTGAAGACGGCCTTCGATTTGATCATTGAAACGCCAAGTAAACTAAAGAAAGTGAATTTGGAACACTGTATTTATAAAATAAAGTAATTTGATAAAAATCTGTTCCTTTCGCTCAACAATAGATTTGGAGATTGTTTTTCTTTTTCTTTGATTCTTTTCTACATTTAACATTTGGTGTATTTCTTGATCTAACTTGGTAGAATCCAATTCAGACTCATTTCTGCGTATAATTTCTTTTTGCGAAGTTTGGACGACTTGTTCTGTTTCTTCTATTCTTAGCTTTTATATAAAAAATCCAAATCGCGCACTTTATTTCTCGACTGCTTAATTTATTTGTTTGATCCGCATTAATTTGGCACGCCTTCTCTTTTTGAGAAGACCACTGTCATCAAATCCATAACTAAAAATCATTTCAGTACTATCTCTAGTTTTCATCTGTTGGATCTATGTGTTGTACAAGCTTGTATACTCTGGCGTAGAAACAATGAGCAAAATTGCTATATATAAAGCAGTTTCTGAACATTTATGTAAATCTGAGAAGTCACTACCAAGGAAGAGAGGTCGTTAGGTGGGACAAAATGATACTCCAACGTCTAGTCGTCAAGGAACTCTACCTGTGTTAACCAATGGAAGAACCCCAACGCCAATAAAAACAACAAGAAAAACTCTTGCAAGACATCAAGAGATCTCGTTAAATTCTGTGCGTACGGACAACATTGGACACATGCCAGAATGGCAAAAATATCGCCAACAGTGTCAAATATGTGCAAAAAACTTACACCAAATGTATAAAGTATATTTTTATATTATACTGAAAAAAAGGAGTTGTCTATCAAAATTTCATAACTAATATAAATTTTTATATGTTAACATTTTACTAAAATATGTTCGTATAATGCATGAGAAAAAAAATTGTCAAAAAAACTTCCAATTTGTAGTTATTGCATATGAAACCATATATTATGTGTTTACAAAAAAACTTTTTTACATGACTAAGTGATTAGCTTAAATGTACTATGCCTTAATAATAACCTTACTTATTCATACTCAATGTATTTTACGTTGATACATAATGTCAGACGTCATAATAATTGCGTTTTAACATTTTTTTGTATAATTAAAAAATATTTAAACAAATATATATATATAAAAAAAATGCCTAGTAACATGCCTTTGTCCGCTGACATCAACTTATTTTGTATTAATTATAAAGTAACGAATGAACACTTTAAATGGCGAATTAGCCCAAAATAGTGCTATTAAGATCATTAAATTTTGTGCAAGTAATGGCAGTTTACCGTATACGCGATAGACAAGCAAGCTAACTAATGCTAATGATGGACCCATTTTTTGGGTATTACTTAGAAAAAAAAAACGGAAAAGAATAAATTTTTGTCTAGTTGTGAATTTTTTATGAGGTTTGCGTCTATTTTGATTTGTCATCTAATGTACAATAAGAAAATAGTAAATTTATTATATTTTATAAGGTTGGTGATGATTGTGTCTGTTTTTATACAGGGTGTTTCAAAAAGGTATGTCATAAATTAAATCACGCATTCCGGGGACAAAAATAAATTGATTGAATCCAACATACCTTAGTACAAAAGTGTACACAAAAAAGTTACAGCCATTTGAAGTTACAAAATAAAAATTGTTTTTTTGGATTATCTCCTAAACTACTTGACATTTTGTAATAAAAATGGACAGGTTACTTTCTTGTTCTAAAAGCATTTTTGATACAAACGAAACAACAAAATCTAAGCGCACAGAAAAATTTTAAGGGGGGTGTGCAGCCCTAAATTCCCCCAAACTTTGAGTACGTTCAAAAAAGGTAATAAAAGCCATAAAATCATCAAAAAATGGCACAGCGACAGGTCCTGATAAAATTCTAAGTGAAATATTCAAGATTTTATATGTTATAGAGGCTATAACTCCGTTCTAATGTTTGATCCAATTATTTGTTCATAGCGAGAAGACAACAGCAAAAAGCTGTGCTGATTATAGAACCATCAATTTGTTAAGCCATTTATTGATAATTTTTCTAAAGGTAATACATGGCCGTATCTATAATAAATGTGAGGGATCTCTAAGTGACACCCACTTTGGTTTCTGTAACGGATTTGGAACGAGAGAGGCATTGTTTGGGATAAACTTAAATGCTCAAAGATGTCGTGATATATCTGTAGATATGTAATGTTGTTTTCTTAACTTACAAAAGGCAGGTGATAGTGTTAAGCACTCTATATTTATCGAAGTTCTAAAAGAAATTGGCTTTGATGGCAGTGATGTTCGCATAATAGCGAATTTGTATTATAATCAATCAACATCAATTTTTTTAGATGATTTGGAATCACAGGCTCTTAATATTAAAAGAGGAGTACGGCAGGGATGCCTCTTGTTGCTCCTGCTTTTCAACGTTTACTCGGGAAGAATTTTAAGACATGCACTTTCTGAAAACCAAGAAGAAATAATTGTGAACGGGAAGTCATCAATAATTTGCGATATGCGGACAACACAGTACTCCTAGCATTTACTCAAGAAAGCACATTTGCAAACATTACTTGACTGTGTCGTTGAGAGCTGTAAGGATTATATGGAAAACCAAAATACTCGTAATAACTAAACAAATGAATATAAACCGTCTATATATGTAAATAGTACCAAACTTGAGCAAATTGATCAAATTGCTTACCTTGGATATCCATTAAATGTGTCGAGTCTTAAACTGTTGTGAATAAAAGTTATCTAAATCGCCTCGAGGCTTTCGAAATATAGAAGAATTTTAAAAGTTTTTTGGAAAAGATTCGAAACTCCACAATACTGGAATTTCTCAGCAAGACTAGGTACTGAGATTATAAAAATCATCAAGAGAAATCTACTTCAGACATGTAATGAGAGGTCCCAAATTTGCTGCAAAATATTATGCAAGGGAAAACAGTAGGCAAACGCAGCCGAGGACGAAGAAAGACTTCATGGTTGAAGAACTTGCGAGATTGGTATGGTATTGATACAAGTGTGGTATTTAGGGTGGCAGTGAATAAAATTAAGATATATATAATGGTAGCTAGTTTAATCATTATGCAATCTATTGTATCTTAGACATATTTACAGTGTTCTGCTTGATTTGCAAGTTTCTGGTGTAATAGGACGATTCCTTCTTTGGCTCTGGTTTCTACTGTCATTAAATAGTTATCAAACACAATTTGGCCTTTTCCCTTTTTCGTTGTCTCTTGAAGTGCACAGATATTAATAGAATTCTTTTTAAGTTCTTTGGTTATTTCTAGTTCTCTTGTGGTTAGTCATTTTACATTCCACGTACTGATTCGAAGAATATTTTTCGTTTTTTTTGTGTCGTATTGGTAGTTATCGGTGAATTTGTCCATTTTTCATTAAATATAGTAATTAAAATAAAAATGTATGTTATCGTTCACTTTTGAACATACTTCTTCAGCATCCATTCATTTTAATACTGATATTGTTTGTAGATCTGATCTTACAATAACTAAATGAACTGTTTAATTTATTGATTGATTAAACTATTATATTACGCAGAAATGTTTAAATAAATATAAAAACATTTGTTACAAATAAATTTTATTTCCAACTCCAACATTCATAACAAAAAAGATGAACAAAATAACGATTGTCACTAAATAGAAATAATAATCAAATAATAATGACGAAATATTTAAAAGTTTATAACAACTTCCTTGTGTTTGTTAAATAGCATGTTGCGAAAAATACGTATAATTTTGGCCCATTGTTGCCGAATAATTACAGAATAATCCATCAAATGATATAATTTAAAATATTTATAAAAAATATGTGAATAGTTATTATGTTTGTAATACGTAAAAAAACTACGTGACATTCTGTTGAGTTTTTATTGCGGAATTTATTGCTATTGAAATAGTTTTTGATAATATGTTCTTATCTTTGTTTTTGTACGTTTTTTTGTTTGTTGTAAGTATAAAGTGAAAATTATTTTGTATTAATTTGTTGAATAAGTTTTTCATCTTTTCGGCTTTGATCAAATGTTTATATTCAGGGGATCTATGAATGAGGAAAGCTTTTACTTAAGTTTATTTTATCACTAAGTACTATAAATTTCATAAAAGTTTTCAAAAACCGGCAATTCCAACTTTTTTACATAATTTTTTGTTGGTCGTGTTCTAAAGCACATGATTTGTGAATTTTTCAAAAAGGCTTATCGGTAGATGCATATGGACCTAAAAGTAATCACTAGAATGTAGTCACTCGGAATCTCATCATTTCTTTGCTAGAAGTGTGGAAAAACAAGTCTCTGCGATTAATTAATTAGTAAAAATTAACTATTTTTCATAATTACATAATTTGAAGAACTTTTTAATTACCTCGATATTATTTATCGTGATATCACAATTTCGTATACATTAATCATTAGTGGTTTTTTTGTTGTTGATAGAAAATCCTAACGCATTACGCGGCGATCTTAAAACAGTTTAAATAACATTAAACATTAATTTTATTATCAGGTATAAATACCTTCGTATTAGTGGTGTTCGGATTTAATAGTTCAATGTTATTGTTCAGTTTTGTCGCTAAGTTTTCTATAGATTTTTGTGTGTGCAAAAACCGATTGTGAAAGTGAAAAGAAAAATCTCACATAAGTGATCAATTTTGATGTGTATAAAGTAATGTGGAATCGTCAATCTGTTAACAGGTACAATTTTTAGACATTTTTCTAAAGTATATGTGTTATTATGATACCTACTGTACTTTGAGCCAATTTAAAAAAAGTTAGATATTTAATTTTATTCAAGTTCGATAAATTTATAAAAAGAAAAAAAACTTTAATTGATTCGATTAATATGCTATTCCTAAATATAGCTCAAAATTTTTAATTACAGACGTCAAATTTTAATTCAACTGTTTAAATGTGATCTCAGGGTTTTCTCTGGGTTCTGAAATACCTTTACCTTGTAATAGTGTTAAAATATGCAACAAGAGTACAAGGAAAATAAAAAAAAATGTTTATTATTCACAACTAAAGTTAAGGTTAAGGAATTATTCAAATATATTGATCAAATGCCTTGAAAAACTGTCATTACATATAAAAAATACCATATATGGATATCGATATGCTCTACTTTGACAAAATATACACGAATACACGAAAATAAAATTGTCTGATGATAAATATGGGTCTGACGACTCGAACATGTCGGAAAACTACTGTGACGAAATTCATTCCAGCTCTTTTTTTAAGTAAACTTTCATTAATAGCAGTAAAACAACTTTTCATATTTTCTGACGGAACTTGTTTTCCGATTTTCCTGTCTGGCGGGTGAAAATTTTAGGGAAGGAAAATTTAAGGAAAGGCGCTTCAGAACCAAAAAAAGTCACAGAAGATAATCGTATCAGATTAGGGCTAATGAAGCGATACTCACAGTTTGGAGGGAGTATCAATCATAAACTTGTTTGCCGACGGGCACTGTAACTAAAATAATAGAGGTAGGGATTGAAGTAATGCCTGGAATCTGCAATGAGTACCGGAAAGTGGCGGAATGGCTGGGGTAAACAATCAATACATAACAAGCGTACCTATAAGAAAATAAGAAACGAAAAAACACATGAATGTTATGGCCGAGTAAAGGAGGATATGGCGCTTTATAAGAGGCCAAAGAACAGAGGTGAAGAAACTAGTAAAGACGTATATTAACGTATATGTGGATTGACTGTAAAGAAGCTATGTGCTAAGGGACAAAAAATGTCGTTGCAACCAGAAACAAGTCCCGGCACAGCCACCATACAAAGGCTATTGGAAACAGCGGAGATGATAGTAATGAAAATAACTGGAAATAAAGTAAAAATAGAATTATAGTAAATAAGATTTTCCATTTGGTTCTCCTTTTTTTAAATTTACATTCTTTTAAATATTTTCTTTAAATTTAACATTATTTTTCTCTACATTCTTGTCTTCTTTTTACAACCATTATCATTACAACTGTTTTTTAATCTTCTACTTTTAGTTTCGGATTAATTGTTTTTGAAGTGTCTGTTGAGGCTTTTGTTAGTCTGCATTATTTCTTATAGCGATGTATGTAGATCAATATTTGTATTATCAACAATAAACACCATGTTTTTTCCACACAAATAAATGATGTATCGCTCAAAGGCAAATTAAGTTACAGCCTTTCACAGTGCTTGCAATTGTTACAGATTGATAAACACTTGTATCAAAAGATAACCATCAAAAAGCATATTTAGAAAAAAATAACAATAAATTTCTAATATGTAATCGATAACCTAGTTATCTATATTTAACCTTGTAACACAGTTTTCGAGAAATACATACAGTAATGACCTAGTTGGGTGGATTTTCCGTTCTGGTTCTTAGGATCGAAAATAACAACTTGTTTCCTATTTTGTTGATGCATTCTATAACATTGATTCGAACTATTTAACTCCTAGTTGTAATTTTCACAGCAAATTAGGTGATAAGGCAAGTTCAAAGTCGAAATGGCAATGACCTAACAGAAAAAATTTCTGAGTAGGCTTTATAGTTCAAGTAACAAGTAAATTTTACGAAGTTTCAAAAAATCGTTTTATTCCGCTCCATATTAGTCTATGGGTTCCAACTTCAAAGAATTTCTTCTATAGCTACGTATATCTTTGCATTTTTGTTATTTTTTTTGTCTTTTAGATATTTATTTTTAAACTCAAAACTTGCGAAATTCGAGATCTTGGATGTTATCTGCCACTATCGCTGTGTCTTATGCATACCTAATGTCGCTAATAAATATGCCTTTTACTTTAATATATTTATTAGAGTCTGCCACTGCATCTGCGAATGCTTTTTCTACGTATAAGTTAAAGAACTTATCAATTGCCTTTGAACAAATTAGCTGTGTACATTTTCCAGGTATTAAGTATATCGCTAGAGTCCATTTTAGTCATTATGTATACCAGTGACTTGTTGGTGGAAGGTTTAGGTCCGCAATTTCTTTAATTTTCTTAAAGATATTCAAGGTGTCAACGAGTTTATATAGGTTTTCAGCTTCGATGCAAAGTATAGTCATTCAGATCTCTCTCGCCGCAATCATTGCTTTACGAATTTGTTTGTTTATATTTCGGTAACCTACTTGGTACTGTCTGATCTTGCACTCCCTGCGTTGTTCCATCATCTCTAATATTTCTTCTGTCATCCACTCAATCCCAATACCTTAAGTAAACAATGTTATCCGAAAAATGTTATTTAAGTCATTAATCAGTCTAAACTGATGTTTTCTTATATTCGTTGCATCCCTGGGATTATATTCTTAGCTTAACGATAATTGAATATTTCTATATATTTCATTACATTTTGTAATAAATAGACACGACCGTTTTTGTCGTAACCGTTATCCAGTTATTATATTTCTTAACTCTTGCAGTTTTTTTTTACCCCTTGCGGTTAATATATTTTGTTTTTGTCCAGGTCATGTCTAAAGCAGGTGTCGTTACGTCTCCTTAAAACCAATATTACCTTTCTCTGAATTTCTACAGATTATTTCAATGTCGTATGCGTAGACCGTGACCTAACGCTTAGTAGTTATTATTTTGTTTTTTATTCGCTTCTGTAGGACACCAAATATAGTTATTAAAATTGTCGCTTATACTGGAAGAACTTGAGTTATTAAAAAGCTCAAAAGCAAATAAGAAAATTATATAAATCCCTGAATAATAAATACAAGTAAAGAATTCAAACCAAGGCTTAAAGTGTGTTGGACAAGAACTGATATATCAACAGGGGGAGAGGGGATATTTTTAATATTTTAAACATTTCTTTAAGATATTTTGTTGAAAAATTGTTTAATATAAATTTATTTATAACATTAGTATATTATAGTACAACATTTAATGTATATAATGCATATACTGTATAATTTTATTAGTACATTATAATACATTTGTAATTTTGGTACAAAAATATCGAAAATTAAGAAAATGTTAGGTAATTTTTCAAGATGAAAAAAAAAGAAGATATTTTGCGATGTTCATCGTAACTTATAACTGGATCATCTGTTGACAAACAACCAAAAAGATTTCGTTAGTTTATGAGTATTCCTGGTACCAACGTCGAAATATTGTTGTTCATTATATCGTTTTTCAAGCTTTAGAAGTAAAAAAGACGAATTTTTTGATTTTCGGAAATTTTTTTGTTAAAATTTGACTAATTTGATGTAATAAAATTAATTATAACAACAAAATTGACAATATAAACAAAAAAGTGTGCAAAATTTAATCAAAAGTGCAAAAGAATCGATCAAGTAGTTTTTGAGATACAGTCAACACCGACTAGAAATATAATATTCCGAGAAAAACGCTTTCAAAAAGCAATGGTCGTCTATTCCAGACCCATATAGCGACGTGCTTTTTGCTAAAATATGTAGAGCATCTTTTTGATTCTGCTTGCGACGAACTCTGCCTTTTTGTTACATTACAGCCTTTTTATCCACTCTGGTAATTCGTTTGTTATCTGCCGAAACGCATAATTATGAGAACTTTACACTGTACTTATTCCAATTTCTATGTGAGTGCTCACTCGTCTCCCTCACGTAACAAGCTCACTCACCTTAGTCACTAACCTCATTCACTTACCTCATTCACTCACTCGCCTCACTCACTCCTGTGCATCCTGGCATGTATTTTTCTTTGTCATATGTACTTTTTCTCTTACAATTGCCTTTGTTATATTTAACTATTTTTTGATCAAATGAAAGCCAAATATCGAACACAGTTTATTAATTAATCTTGCCCAAGTACTTTCGCTTCCTAGAGCATCTTCATTGGCATCTAAAATATGCTAAGAAACGTTTTTTTAACTGAAGAAAATTAACTTCGGTAAAAAACTCGAAGTTGATGGTTGATAAAAGTTTTTATGTGATATAACGTTTTAGACTTACTTCGTCAAAATTAGGCTATGCAACAATCATAGAATGTCATAAACATAAAATTGTACATTACACTACACTACACAAGGACAAACAGTTTAAAATTTTGAAAAATGGCGAAGCTACATTATGGTTGGCATCGGGAGAGAGAATGGCTCCTGGTGTTAACGGAAATGTTAAGGTGACATGTGACATATGACAGCTTGGATGGGCAGTCACAATCATGGTGATGTGATCTGCACATTTCAAAATTCTATGAAACCAAGCATTGACCAAAGGTCTAACTGACACTACTATAGGAAATCAACTGATGAAACTAACATGGACCTTTGTTTTATAATTTTTTGATGTTATCGTCGATTTTTAAAAGTTTGCTGTTTTATATGTTCTTCATACGCCTTGGCGAATTTTTTTCGTTTATGTGATATAATAGTACTTTCAAGTTTGGTTCATTTCAATTTTTTGTCTTTTTCAGTAAGAATTTTCCTTTGTCGCCAGGTTGTGTACGTGATAATATTAAAACGAGTTATAGGGAATGCGCCGGGACTCTGGTGAGGCGTGGCGAAAAAAATCTACATGACATAAACAGGCGAATACTAAACAAAAAAAAATTGAATTTAAATATAAAAAAATAGATATATGCTGAAAATATCATGATTCCGAAATTGGGATAATCCGAAATGAAGCAGTTGAAACTTTCACACGTATTAAAAACGTCCCAGGAAACATCGGACTTCTGATTAACACCAAACAAACTAAATATATACTGGCTATATCAAGAAGGCAACAAAATAACTTATATGTTCAACACGAAATTATAGAATCGGTGAAAGAGTTCTGCTACTTAGGGTTACTGGTTGACTGCAAAAAAAAACACATCCAAAAAAATAAGAAAAATAATAATCGTCGCTAACTTGTTATTTTGGCATAGGCCTTCAACTACGAGCGAGAAATATGTCAATACCAACAAAGTGCAAACTTTATAAAACTTATGGACGGATTACACTTACGGAATGGAAACGGATCTTTGTAAGAAAAGTATTATTGAGATGGCGGAGTTAACGAACAGAGCCTGTGGAGAAAGTTATTTAATTTCAAACTATTGTAGACTTTTTGGTGATGCAGATATCGTGAAAACCATCAAAATACGTGTCCTAAGATGGGTGGGCCACGTTATGCAGATGGACAAAAGTGATCGTTCTAAAATAACCATGTTAAATAGGCCGGTCGGAAGAAGAAGAGGGCAACCTAAACTCAGGTATCTGGACAATGTGGACGTTTTAGGAGAGATTGAAATAAGGGGATGGAGAAGGCAGACACTTGACAGGGAAGGATTGAAGAATGTTTTGAAGCAGGCCAGGTCACGAAGGGCTGTAGCGCCAACTGAAATTCATCAAAAAATGGTAAAAGTATCAATAGATTGAGTGAAAGACTGATAATAAGGTATCAATCATCCAGTAAACAAGCAGAATTATATAATTTTTTATTAAGAAAAATACACAATCTCGACTTAAAATTCAACAATCTTCTGTGCTAGAATAAACCTTAGAGACTCATTGGTTTTTTTTTGTTTTCTTCGTTTTTTATTTTTCTGTATTACTTTATTTTCGTCAGTTAAATTTCCATCTAGTTTCATTTCATTACAATCTATATTACAACTAGTATCAATGTACTGCAGTTCTATCACAAATAGTCCATATTTGTCGCTCAAAAGTTAGTTTCTGTTAGATTTGGGTAAAATGTAACAATTTGAATTATACTACATAGAAATGTATGTTTAATTCTCGTGTGATTTTCTGTTTCCAACGAAGTAAATTTAAGGTAATTGTTGCTGCTCTAATTTTGTTTAAACTTGCTCTGGTTTTATTTTCAATATTCTTTTCTTATTAAATATTAAAAATATTTGAAATTTCCTACACCCAACTTCTATGTTTAATAGAATTTTATCTTCTATATTTTCTTATATAATTGCTAATCTCTGCGCTTCATTATTCGCAATCATTTAACTGTTTTACTAAAAATATGTGTTCTTTTATTAATATTCGGATTTTTCAACGTTTTCTTGTCCATATATTTAATTTACTAGAGCGGTCCGACAAATACTTAAAATTACAAAAGAAAAACGAATACTTTTGGAAAAGTGGTCATTTATTTCTCAATATAGTTTACTTTTAGCTCGATACACTAGACCCAGCCATGCTCCAACTTCTTTAATCCGTCTGAAAAATACGTTTTCTCGAGTTCTGCAAAGTAGGCTTCCATGGCGGCGATGACTTCCTGATTCGACTTAAATTTCTGCCCGGCTAGTGCATTTTTCAAGTTTGAAAAAAAAGTCACACGGGACTAAATCTAGAGAATATGGTGGATGGGGCAACAGTTCGTAGTACGATTCGACCAATTTCGGTATGGCGAGGACGGATTTATGAGCGTATTCGTTGTCATGAAGGAAGAGCACTTTTTTCTTCGCTAAATGGGGCCGTTTTTTCTGCAATTCGGCGTCGAATCTGCCCAATAATTCGGCGTAGTAAAGCTCCGTGATCGTTTTGTCGTCCTCCAGATAGTCGACGTATATCACCCCTTGTGAATCCCAGAAAATGGTGGCCATCACCTTTCCGATTCCTTCGGAGCACATTCGCCGGGTGCCGTCACTGTTTCGACTATCTATTGGTCCCTGGTGTATACCAATGGATTGATTTTTTGTCAATGGTTACGAAACAATGTAGAAACTTCTTCGGATTATGCTTAAATAGCGTCAAACACTGCTCTGAAGTGGTCTCACGGTTCTGCTTTTTGTCCGGAGTGAGCAAACGAGGCAATCATCGCACCGACAGCTTTTTTATGCCCAAAATTTCACGCAGGATATGACATACCCGGTCTTTTGAAATGCCTACTATGTCAGCTATCTCCTACCTTCAGTCATCGGTCTGCCAATGTAAGATCGTGGATTTTTGTTACGTTATCCTCCGTGGTACCAGATTTCGGGGCACCTACGCGTGGCTCATTAAAAACCTACGTGCGGCCACGTTGAAACTCGTTAAACTAATTTTTGAGGGTTGTCATCGAAGGAGAAGAGTCAGCATAAACAGCATCCAAGCGCTCTTTGATTTTCCCTTGCAAAAACAAGACTCGAATTACCGACCAATTTTACCACATACCAAAAATAGATCCACTTGAGAAAGGCACTCTGCCGAAACAGTTGTAGTGATAAGAATTTAAAATAAATTTTGTGGAAGTTTTGAAAACAAAAGTTTTCAGTGTTCTGTTGTTATATTGCTCTTTTTCAATTTTTCTAAAATCCGCGGCCACGCCCGTTGTCACACGCGGTCAAAACAAACCTACGAGTCCGAGTCGGCTGAAATTTTGAAATTAGCTGTCTACGAGAATGTATTACACGGGAGATTTCTCTTAAGATAGTAGCGCTATCTGGCGGTGAGGCTAAGTATATATCCGGCCGCCTACGTATGAAGGATTGAATTAATTTGTGTGCATTTAAAAATGAGCTGTTTGTTTTTTAAATAGAAGTTAACTTTTTCTAGTAATTTTTGTAGCACTTTTACTTATCAAATGTTTGTTTGATTTAAAAATTTTGTATACTTGTAGATAAGATAATCGAAAACAAAAATAAAATTTCCATTTTTTCAATTGATACTTGCGCAATCCTCCACTCTGACTAAAATCATCCTCTTGTGATTCTATTGCAACATCTCTCATTTTATACCACAATGCAATAGATCGTTGATACGAATTTTTGTTTCAGCTTAGCCCTTTTTCAAAAGACACAACGAAAATTGTTCGATACGACATATATAGTATTCCCCAGCAAGGAAGTCGCCGTTTTGTTAAATTTAAATATTTATTCGATCCTTGATATTACTGCATAAAAAGTAAGTAAGTATATTATCTACTTCATTACTTTTTTTTTTTTGTTTTCGATCATAATTGAAACGACCTACTCTGGTGGCTGGTACTATCGATATATTTATGCGATTTCCATAGGTGTAGCTATTGATATTTTGATTAGGAGTGTTTGATATGCATATAAATATTAGTTGATGGTATTTGATGAGAAAATTAAAACGAAAATAATCTGGACGGTTACTGGAATATGAATTATATGTGATAATTGTGAGATTTTATTTAATGTCTAAAAACTTCTATTGATATGGTTGGCAAGCAAAATTCTATGCTATGGTATGGTATGCTTTGAAAAAAGTTTCAAAGAGTTAAAAATCATTTATATAATTCACAAACTTTTTCTTATAAAATGATAAAACAATTGAATACAACACAAAAACCGCTTAGAAATAATTATTGAACAACACTGGATGACACTATCAGATATCAGAATATAATGAATGACACTATGGACAGAGATTTTCCTTTTGAGGCATACGGGTAGATCCGATTTAATTTAAATTAATTTATTAAATTTATTAAGTAATTAAATTAATTTACCAAATGCTGCCCAACCGAATTTTATGTCCTAGTTACTTATACGATGTAGTCTGCAGAATATCCCTGCCATCAACAGCAATATTTCGATTTAGCACCAGATTAGTCATTATTTGCGTCTTGTTCATATTAATCTTTAGTCCGACCTCCAAGGAAGCGTGAATTTTTCAAACATTATTATTACATCATCCATACGATCGGCTGTAAGGAAGATGTCATCTGCAAATCTCTAATGACTGAGCTTCTCTCCATTTATATTGATACCATTCTGCAAACTTCTCTATTAGGTTTTTTATCACTAGTAAGTGGACGTTAGTGCTGTATCCCGATCTAAATTCAGCTTGTTCTTTAGGCTGATAGAAGTCTAAGTTAGCGTCCAGTCTTTTTTTGATAATTTTTGTGAAAAGTTTATATATGGGTGAAAGCAAACTGATATGACGGTAGTTTTTTAAATCTGTTATGTTTCCTTGCTTGTGTAATAAAGTGACTGCTTAAGTGAATGACTGCATTATTCCATTGAGAAGGAGTTTATCCTTGGTAGATGCATTCGATGAAAAGCTTGGCCAAAGCCTGGATAATTTTATTTCCACTTAGTTTGATCACTTCGATCACTAGTTATTTTTTATTTCTAGTGCCGTTTTGATTTGTTATGGAGTTATTTCTGGCATTAATTCTGATCCCTGGTTTGTGATTTTGGGTAGGGGATGATCTTACCTTTCGTCGGTGCTCTCATACATTTCACGATAAAAGGATTCGACAAACTCAAGGATTTTGGTTCTAGAGTAATGTTTCCATCTTTGTTTTTTATTTTGTACATATTTTTGTTATCTTTGTTGTTCGTATTTCGCCTCAAAACTTTTAAACTTTTGTTTTCTTGAATTATTTTATTTATTTCTATTGTATTGTCTCTTACGTCTCTTACGTCTTTTGGGATTGACCGGTGGATATCTTTATTTAATTTCTTTATTGTTGTGTAGGTAGAGCCGGATTTGTCCATCAGCTGTCTTCTTCTATCTATTAGCTCTTTGGTATTTTGGCTTAGTTTTTCTTTGTGTCAGAACGGTCGGGCAGCACTCCCTTTCCGTTTCTTTTAGAGCCTTCATTATGCCATCATTTGCTTGATCTAAATCTTCTATTTCGTCTTGCAAGTCTTGTATATGTCTGGTTAGTGTATCTGCATACCGGTCGTTGTTTTCTGGGGGAATCCATTTCTTTTTTCTTGTTTTTAGGATCATCTTTGTTCTTTCCAATTTGACGTTTACTAGTATCTTGGCTCGAATTAATCTGTGGTCGCTTCTTGTTGAAAATTTGTTGAGTACTTCGATGTCTTTGATTATTCTTTTTCTGTTTGTTATGATATAATCAATTTCATCTTCCCGCCATCTGGGCTGATCCTTGTAGAAAATTGTTTTCTACAGTAGTTTGTTTAATAAATGAACAATAATAATTATATTTGAATTTTCCATCTCAATAATTAGATTTACGCTGAGGCTTATCGAAAAAAGAGTTCATCATAAATAAATTTTCCTGGTGTAAGAAGTTCAGCAATCTTTGCCCTCGCACATACCACATACCTCACTTTGTCATATAACTAACGAGTTTGGTACAAATTAAAATAGGTAAAATGAGATATTTTTTGAAACTAAACAAAACAAGATTTGCTGAGACTTTTTGGATATTTAGTATTCATAATTATCATTATCATAAGAAATCTCTATAATTGGATGACTCCTTTCGGGTATTTAGATTTTTTTTTCGGAAAATCTACGCCTATGATAAATATAGAAATATTAAATTCAAACAAGTTGCAGCAACCTGAATGATTTTATTGCTTTATTGCGGACAAACCTATAAAAACGTGATAAAGCCCGGCGTGCAAAATGATCTAATTCGCATTAAAAAAAGTATTGTATACCTACACCTATAGCCGATAAATCAATTTACCGCTACAATTATCCTCAGAATTATATCGTAACGACAACATGCGTAACGAAAAATCCAATAACCTTTAAACTGAAAGTTTCTTAACTATTTTTAACTTTGTGTTGTCGTTTTTTAAAGTTCAGTAATACTAGTTTTAGAATCGGTTTGTTGAAGCGTAAATAAATATGGCGGTGACGAATAATAACGAGAAAAAAGGCGGCTCCGTGAACAACATTAACGAAAAAGAGAAGAAAGTGTCGATAGCTAGCAACACCATCATCCACGAGAGACCCGAGATCCGAATAAGTGTCGCATTGAGTCAGAAGAGTTCCCTGAGTCACAAAAATTCAATTGGTCATAAAGGATCCTTGGCAGATGTGTATTCGAAGAAGAGTTCCTTGGGTGATATATATTCTATATCTGGTGAGTAGAACTTAGCTGTACTTTTTAACTCGGTATTTTCAAGAAACTCTTTAGTTTATTCCGTTCAATGATCCAACAGCTACAATTATTATACTAAAACGTTTAATGTAGTCCAATTCTGATCATGTAATTACTATTTTGCACCGTGTGAACTCCCCACTAGACGTAGTCACCACTAGAGATGATGATATTTTCATATTACATGTTTCCAGCTGTATCTGACTCAGCTCATAACCATTTTCTGCATTTTTAGTATCTTATATGATTTTGTCCATTACTAAATTAAAGAGTAGTATGGTTAGGTCACTTATCTGCTAGATTCTCGATATATCATATTAACTTTTTACTTGCATCTAATTCAGTTACTGGTTTCGTCTTACAGGAGGAGCTCCAGTAATCCGGGACTTAGCCAGACAGTCTATAGTGTCCATACAAAGCGAAAAACAAAAGTTAGAAGAAGAGAAATGGTACCAGATTTTACTACAAGTGAGCGTACCGTTTTTTATTGCCGGAATCGGTACTATCGGAGCTGGTATCGTATTAGATCAAGTTAAGGTAAGGGCAATTATAATTATTTTGTCGAATAGTTTAAAAGATTGTATTGGTACGGGCTTAGGTGAAATAATTTAGGAAATTGTTGCGATATTGTCGTTTACTCTGAACTTCACAATGACAAGCAACGTTGTGACATTGGGCAGGTGACATTGACAGTGACATGTGACATTGAAATTTTTAAATTTCTCTTGTAGACCTTGTAGAAAATTGTCTTCTACAGTAGTTTGTTTAATAAATGAACAATAATAATTATATATGAATTTTCCATCTCAATAAATTAAGACTAAGCGGTAAGCATGATATACCGTCTTCCTGCTGATTCGTTGCTTCTGCGCGGTTTCTCAACTAGAAACACGCAAATAAAAACTATTTCTCTCGCTTCTCAACTACAAGCAGTCAGTCAAACTTGTCAGTATGTCATATATTATTTCAAGTTTAAATTTTATTTTGGTTAAATAACTAACTTCGTTAGATACAGCGCTATAATAGTGCATCAAATATGTAAGTACCCGAAACTATTGCTTGATACAGAAGAAATCAACAGTGTTTTGTGGCCATCTATCGTAAATGCCGGTTCCGATAAATTACAGGTTTGCATCTGCATTGCAATTTGTTGGCAATTTCCATACTGTTTCTAATTATGCAAATCATAATATTTTTACCGGAAGTCACATTTTAATTATCCTATTAGAAATTCCCTAAACCATTACCAATTTACAATTTTGCGATCAATTGCTCGCTGTTTCATCTACCAAATGTATGAAGGTGAGAATATAGCTTTTCAAATATTTCTTTTACAACAGTAAACCAGCTATCTCATATTTTCTCCTACAATCCTTGTCATTTACTATGATATCGATAATAACAAGTCGCATTTAAATTATTTGCACGTTTCTTCCTTTTTTTATCCTTTTTTACTATTACTACGTACAGATATTTTACACTTTTGTACAAACACGCTCACCAAAACTGTTTTAAATCTCTCTATTTTCTCTAATCTTGACGTAGTTCAAAGATTTATGATTTTTAAATATTTCTTCCAGAGGTACAACGTATTCAAAGAAATCAAAGCGTTATTCGTACTTATTCCTGCGTTACTGGGCCTAAAGGGAAATCTGGATATGTGCCTCGCTTCCAGACTGTCAACACAAGCTAATTTGGGAAATATGGAAGAGAAAAAGAAGGTTTTCAAGATCGTTTCTGGAAATATTTTGTTAGTACAAGTTCAATCGATAGTAGCGTCCTCTATAGTTTCCGTATTCGCCGTGGGAGCATCGGCTCTAGTAAACGGAAATTTCGAGTGGATGCACACGCTACTTTTGGCCACCGCTAGCACCCTTACTGCAACTATGTCGTGTTTTATTTTAGGTAAGTAATGTAACACTTGAAATCTGTTCTCTACCTCACTAAATATATACCTATGTACTAATTGTTGTCAATTGTTATAGATTTAGTACTTGTGACAATAATAACGATTTCGAGGAAATTCAAATTGAACCCCGATAACATAGCAACGCCGATGGCCGCCAGTATTGGAGACGTGGTTTCTTTGACGACCTTATCAGTGTGGGCCAGGTTCCTATTCAGTATTCATGGTAAGTAATCGCTACATTAAATAAGTTTAAGAGTCTTAATCAAAAGCATAAGCATCCGAGTAGGTTTTGGTAAGTCTGGATCTCGAAATGGTTGTTAAAAGTAATAGTTTTAGGTACTACAGGATTATAAGGCATTTACCACGTAACATGGAAGTAAATTAAAATTCTGGCTATGAAAGTAGGAAGCTGTAATAACCCACACCGGATTTATTGAAGGTTGGTTGTAGTGGCCGGAGGTTTAATTTTAGCAGGCATATGGCTAATGAGATATCGCTTCGGGTATCACACCACTCTCACTCTGACGTCACAAACCATCTACTACCATTTTTAACTCACCTTTAGATACCGATCTTCTTTCAGCCTTTTCTCCAGTCATTCCAATATATTAACAGTTCTTTTCAATCTCTTATTTAAATGTATCGCTCGTAGCCGAGGGTACAGTGTCATCTGTCACATTGTCTTTTTCCTCTGTCAAATCATCTTCTCCGTTTATTAAAACTGCTATTTGATAAATGTCAACTGTCAAATTATCACCATCTGATAAACCGTCTTCTCTGTCTATCAAATCGTCAGTTGTCAATTCCTCTTGTGTTTCGTTTGGTAAATCTTCTTCATCTGTCAAATCATCTACTTTTTTACCCTGAGAAATTGTATCTGGTTGTTCAAGTTGTCTCCTCGTATCATCGTGCTAAACCACCGAACGTGCACTAGTCAAGCAGACTCTCCATCATTTAGGTATATATTTTAACTACCCAAATCAACACAAGTCTCTGATTATCAGATATTTCGATTTCTTCACACCCGTCTATCAATGATTCCCTCCCTAATTTTCATGGTGTGACTAAATAATTCTAAGGCGCTGTAGTTTGTTTAGTGTTGTATATCTTCCTTGTTTTTGTAAACAGGTGCACATATATACTGCTTCTCCAATCCTCCATTCCATAATTTTATTAAATAAACCCGTTAGCCGCCTTGTTCCTTTCTCTTCTAATGCTGTCCACACTTCCCCAGGAATATCATCTGGTCCAACTGCTTCTCCTTTCTTTATTTTTGAAGTGCTTGATAACTTCCTCGTTTGTAATTTTGGTAATCAATGCTGTTACTGTAACCATTAACTGGTTTTGTGTAAAATTCTTTTTACTAAAAATTTACTAAACTGTCAAAGTACTTTTTGACATCCTTTTCATGAATTAGTCTTGTATTATTTTCATATCGGATACATCTAATCTGATTAAAATCTTTTACTATATATAAATCCGTTTCACTACAACCAATCTTCGTACAGATCATCCGTTCTGGATTTATGAGAGACAAAATATTTGGATGAGTTGAATGACTGAACTACGTGAAAACTGCAGTTTGTTAAAAGGTGTAATGTGGTAGGAGACGGCTGGAAGAGATAATCTGCTGGCGATGGAGATTTGTATAAAATGTGTAGATATACATGAAGGAAATAAATAATTACGTTCAATTTCAATCGAACTATTTTTACGAATTGGATCACAGTTTTGCAACAAAGGTTTGATGATATACACAAAAGCTTGAATGTGAAAATGAACAAAATAATCAATTTTTTGGTAAATCAGTTTAATATTTTTAACGATTCGGTGTGCTAAAATATATATTTTGAATTTTTAGACACTCACTCTTGGGTTATGATGGTGATTTTGGCTTTCTACATCGTGATTCTACTTCCCGCTTGGGTGTACATCGTCCGAAAGAACGAATACACCAAAGAGGTGTTATCTCACGGTTGGCTTCCTGTTATCACAGCTCTCTTCATTAGCGGGTAAGATAAGAGACTAGGTGATTTTATGGGAAACAAAAAATATTTATGAGTTTAATCCAAAGTCAGATATTTTAATTTAATAAATAAATTATTTATTTAAAACAATTTTATTTAAAAAATCCTTTATAAAAGGTATATTAAAATAAATTTATAATTATTAATATACTTCTTTTAAAGGATTTTTTAGATAAAATTTTTTTATGGTTTATGGTATACAGCCGACTACAGGAAATTTATTTTCCTTGTGGAAATTAATTATTATATATTTATTAAGGCACATTAGGTTTTTTAAGTAGTATATGAAGACCACAGGGAAAGAACTTGATCGGTCCATTGAAATTTCTTGTTTTTAATACCACTTTGAAGCTTTAATTACATACTTTCTAAGAGTAACACAATACAGAGTAATAACTTGATAAGTCAAAACATTATAAGTGTTTGATAAAACTTTGTACAAATTGACATGTCCATTCCAAACAGGGAACAACGTTGATAGGTCCAGGCAATCCTAGAAGTTGTCAACAATGACATGCTACATTGGGTATTCTGATTTTTATAGATGCTCTCAGTTTCTTTGTTCTAAAGGTTATGTTAGTACTCAGTTTGTTTTATTTTAAAGTGAAAGTGATTATTTACAACGTTTGCTACTTTTATTTAATAATCAAAATAAGCATGGCAGGTACGGGTGAGTTTTCGGGTGATCAATTACCTTGTGCTCGTGGGAAAAACTCTAAGAAAAGAGAAAGCTTTGGGAGAATGCAAGATATTTCAACGAAACCAAACTTACAGTCTCATGCAACTGGCGAAGCTTGTAAATATGCAAAGAAATGTTACAAATTAATGCACTCTCTGAACATGAAAGACAATCTATTATAAAAAATATGAACTCTTTCAAAAATAATGACGAAATAAACTTATATTTAGCGGTCTTGGTTACCTTGGTTCCTTTACAACTAAAAAGGGCTACAAATCTCGAGAATGAGGCTAGTTTCCGAGATTACATACTTTTTATCATGTGAAAATAAAACGGGAAAGCAGTGTGGAAGAAGTCGACTTGTGCAAGAATGCTTTTGTGTCATTTCATGGTACAGCACGAAGTAAATTAAATCTCAATCCGAGCACAAAATTAACCATTATCCCTTGTAAATCTCCATGGGATAATTCCAAGAAAATCTAAGGTCCAAAATAGCAAGTCGTACAGCTTGGAAACAGCTAGACGGATCATGAGGTATGAGGTATCGATGGAAAGGGTGGAGGAAGACGATTATTAAAACAAACTTGGGGTCGTGTCAAAAAGCCACTGTGATGTATTTTTATTGGATCGTATCGTTTGAGGTATCATGAAATTATGTATACAATAAAGCTAAGGAAAAACAATACTACACGGTTTCGTCAAAGTATGTAGCGTCCACTGATAGGTATGAATAAACATATATAAAGGGTAACGTTCACTGATAGGCAGTACAATGTTTTATGACAATGTTTCATTTGATACTTTTTGCATCAAAAATATATTTGCTTCATTTTATTTTATAGGCAAATGCTGTGATACTTACTTACAGGAGAAAAACTTGTTAAGTCCATGTAGACGAAGAAAAAGCAATTAATACCAGTAATATGCGATATAGCTAACTAAAAATAAACCAACTATATAGCAACAATATAACAATTTTTTTCTTTTTATTACTGATTAATTGTAAGAGGTATTTTAACATAATCACAGAGTTGAAAGTTTGTTGAAAATGGTCTCCTAAACAAAACCAAAAATGTGACCTATCAAGCTGTTTTCCTGTGGTCTTCATTTGTTTTAAAAGTTATAAAAATTTAACACTTTTCTGGAACTATTTTTGAGACATTGCTTTATTATCTAATATATTTAAAAGGAATTAACAACCATTTTAATTTAATGTTTATTTTGATGGTTCGATTTCTATTTTGGAAATTATTTACAAAATACTGGTCTCGAGACATCAAACTAAACGTATTTTCAATTAAAATTGTTGCCGATTCCTATTAAATACAGTCGATAACAAACTTAACATCTAAGAAAAATAAAGGAAACTAACAAGACCAGTTTTTTAATAAAAGCGTCAATAATTTTAACGATATTTATATTTACAGGTCGGGTGGACTTATTTTGGACCTTGCCGTCGACAAATTCAAAGGCTACACCGTATTCCAACCGATAATCAACGGTTTAGGAGGAAACCTAGTCTCTGTGCAAGCTAGTCGAATATCTACCATGTTGCACAAGACTTCGTTCGAAGGAGTCATTCCGCTACATACCAAACAGTGGGTCACTCCGTTCCAAGCACTTATTCGTGGAGGTAAGTAAACTTTCTGTATTTCTTTTCTGTATTTTGTTCTGTCCGTTCTGTATTGTCTGTCAGGAGAGGACTCAGGCAAGGATGTAATATGTTCCCATTACTATTCGATGTATGTAGTGAAGTGATTTTTGAAGAAGCTTTTTTCTATCTGGAAATGATGGAATATTAATTAACTGAAGAACTATTAACAACATAAGATATTTAGATGTCATCGTCGTTATGGCAATATCTGTTAAACAATTCTAACTATTGCTACCTTCTGGACATGGACATGTTTCCTGTTCATAACTAGTTTTCATTTATCTAATGTCAAACAAAACGTCTAAAACATATTTTAGAATATTTTTAGTAATCATTATTATCTTCAAAACAGTTCAAATTTAATAATTCTTACTGGAAGGGTTCATTTAATTCTGTTCTAAAGCTATTTACTTATGGCATATTCATAAATAAAAAATAAACAGATTCTAATTATAAATTTTATATTTTTCTAATTATAAAATAATCTAATAAATAATAACAAAATCAAATTCTATTTCTAAACTCTTGCCGTATTCGTTCAAATGTGTCGGGGGAATTGCCCTACATTTTTCAACAATTCGTTGTTTCAAAATGTGAATATTTTTGGATGCTGTAGCGTAAACTTTAGATTTCAAGTATCCCCACAGAAAAAAAATCTAATGGTGTGAGGTCCGGTCGCCGAGCTGGCCATTCTATTGTACTGCGTCGTCCAATCCATCTACCACGATATTTCTCATCTAGGTAAAGTCTTGCTACACCATAATGGTGTGCAGGAGCACCATCTTGTTGAAATTTTATTTCCAAGTTGCCAAATTCATCAGGATTATCCTTCAGAATTTCAAGTATTAACGGTTTAATTGAATTTTGTAACATCTCCAAATAAACTTCACCGGTTAAGTTAGTA
Organism: Diabrotica undecimpunctata; assembly: GCF_040954645.1. NCBI lineage: Eukaryota > Metazoa > Arthropoda > Insecta > Coleoptera > Chrysomelidae > Diabrotica > Diabrotica undecimpunctata. The sequence continues at coordinate 175,564,124 of NC_092805.1, forward strand.
TTAAGAAAAACAGGCTCAACTATGTGGTTTCCCAAAATACCTGCCCAAATATTTTTTTTTTTTTTTTTTTTTTTTGGAAATTGAGCATGTGTTTCACGCAAGACGTGAGGATTTGTGTCACTCCAATATCTCACATTGTGTGTGTTAACATTTCCATTGAAAGAAAAAGTACTTTCGTCGACAAATTGTTTTTATGTATTCTAGCTGTTAGTTAATTTTATTGAACATATTTAGTTTAATAGAATTATATAAACTTAAATAAAATTATAAAAAAATATAAAATTAAAGAAAAATAAATAAAAAACAAGTGAAAGTTTATTCTAATCCAAAAAAACTAAAGCGTTTTTGTTATGTGAATTTTAAAATGCAGATTTAAACTTTATACAGGACGGAATTTGAAATACGTGAATTAAACTTTGTGTTTTATGAGTGTAAGTTGGTCGCGAATGTTACTTTATAATTAATTGTTTTTTTTTTGTTTCAGTACTACCCGCGAAGTCCGCGAGATTGCTGCTTTTGATCTCTGTACCGGGTCACATAGTTTTCGTCTACTTAGCCGACTTAATCAACAGTAAAGGTGTTTCCAACATTAACCCGTATTTTCTTGCCACTTACGTCACTGTGGCAATTCTTCAAATTGTTTTACTGCTTTATTTGTGTCATTTGCTCGTGCACACCATGTGGAGACTTAGGATAGATCCCGACAACTCGTCCATACCGTATCTAACAGCTCTCGGTGATCTTTTAGGTTCGACTTTCCTTCTAGTAGGATTCTTCTTTTTGAGATCTATTGGATCGGAATACACGCCAACAGTAAACACTTGAAGTATGAGATAGCTAAAGCTGGAAATGGAGAAAGTACAGATGACGGAAATGTACTGTGAAATCACATCGACAAGCAGCACATATTATCAGAACATATGCTTGGATAAAAAGAAGTTTCATTGGAGAGAGAAGATTGCTGACTTTTGAGACACGTTTTTTAAATATGATGCATGATCAGGGGAACTGAGTTCATAAAATCTCGTGAAAAGGTTGTTATAGGTTCCCAGCAAATAGACTAGAATAGAATACGTAAAGCTGCACGTAACAAAATGAGCATTTTTAAATGAACACAGTCATTTTTGCATACAAAAAATAGCTAAATAAACTACCAAAATAAATCTGCCAAACGTTAAGGTGACGGTCTATTTGCTGTACGAACACTTCTTTTTACCTGAAAAAGATGTTTTAGCATTTAGTTTGGACAAAATAGTATACTTTGCACTACGCTTGATTTAAATTTTCGTTGAAATTTCCACCGGACATGACGGTGCCTTTTGTTCTTTTTAGGTAAATATTACAAATTGATTTTATAATAAATTATTTTAACGCAAGTATTTTATGTCTGTGATAATGGAAAAATATTCCACAATTTATGTTAGGTCTCTTTTTTTATTAGTTTTACCGTGCTTCGATAAATCCACGCGACTTGAGACGGTCTTGACTACAACGGCTTAACCTCCTGACACCCAGAGTATTTTTTTTAAATATTTTCAAACTATTTTGGGTTTTTACCCTTTTATTTGATTGCTACTTAAAGCAAAAAATGGCAAAAAAATATCAATGGAAAATCTGGCTTTTCTCAATGTCATACATATTTACATTTTATACAAAATGCAGTTGTAGTAGTTTTACAATTGACCTTTCTGCATCTATCAGCCATAGTCCACTAAATGTTCAGCCTTATGAAAACGTTTTACTTCGGCAGGTAAGGGTTGAATTTCGACTGTTTATTTTTTATGTTTTGGCTCTCCAGGTCTTCGTAGTCGCTACAGGTATCAGAATCGGAAGACTGACTGTTGTCCAAAATCATTTGTTCTTCCATTTCTAATTTAAATAATCTCAGTTGAGGAATGTTTTTGGCTGGTACATGTTTTTCCTTTTGTACTGCTCTGTGTTGACACCAAGATTTGCAAATTGCTGAATCTAGCATTTGGCTGATGAAACGAATTGTCCACGTTTTTGTACGTGCTCGTGCCGGGCAGACTGCCAACATTTTGCCAATAAGGTCAACTTCACCCATGAACTGATTGTAGTTCTTGATCACCTCAGGTCTATTAACCATTTCGTATTTCTTTTTACGTTTTGATCATTTTCTGCATTGATCTGGATTGTTAGCAGCATGGTATGTTGACAGAATCGTAACAGGTTTGTTGTCTAACCAGCGAGTTATGGCAATGCTTCCATCACCTAGAACTTTCCTTTCAGATGTACCTTTTGGATTTTTCATGAACTGTTTTTCTGGAGAAAAGATACAATTCCTAGGAACCCCTCTTGTTTAAAATCGTACCTGTTGCGTGGAAACCTCTTTCTAGTTATACATCGGAAAGTTTTATTGTCGTAAAATAGCGATCGAAGTAAATGTGATGACCAGAAACAAGACTTTCACACAATATAATACCAACAGGAAAGGTATTATCATTTCATCTATACTTATATCATCAGATCTTATTTGAGCATGACAACCATTTAATATACTGTTGAACAGAGTTAAGACTTCCAAATTTTGTTTGCTGTTTGTTAATCATCGATTTCATCATCAAAAATAACCTTAAGAGATTGTCTGATTATAAAAAATCGGTTTCGCGTCATAGCATTTTTGACCATTGGGACACCATACTTCCTTGACCAATACATTCTAATTTTCGGGAGCTCTATAGCACTCATAACGAATAGGACACCAATAAATGTTTTTAACTCTTTACTTGTCAATTTCAGCTCTGTTCCTTTTCTTTCAAGGTATGTTCTAGTTGTTGCTACAGTCATGGTTTCCAATATGCGATCATCAATATATTGCTCAAAAAAATTTTTAGGAGTCCATAACTGACAATCCACATCTTTATACCTTGGCTGGTAATGCTTACGGCGACCTCCACTACGTCTTACTCTTTTTCTGGCACCATGACTACAACCTACTCTGATAGATCTACGAGACGTACATGTTTCTTGTGTTAATGAAGATGAGAGTGATAATACTGACTCCGAGTGAATTTCTGAGGTTTCTTCTGAGGTATCCGAGTTATCTGAAGAATTGTGGTTATAATTTTGGCGGTACAAATAAAGAGTCTTCTTCATCGGAAGGATTTAGATCCAATTCGTAAAGAAGCTCTTCAAGTTATTGTTGAGTTGCTGTAACAAATGAAACATTTGTTACGTTGTTGAAAATCGTAAAAAATTGTTAGTATACAATAAGACCCTATCTAATACCTATATGACATAAAATAAAATTAACAATAAAGGTTGAGGCCCCACGTCAAAATATGTTCTTATGAATTTACAAAATAAAGATCGGGTAGCAAAAACTGATCATCTAGATACACAACACATAAAAATAGGTATAAAAAGTATATGATGACATTAATATTTAATGAATACTTACATCGTGAACGAGAACGGTAGGCCATCTTCCATGCTTTCATTTGTTATACACTGTTTTAACTTAACATATTTCACAGTTACTTATGCAGGTCCCCAACACTAAGAAAGTAAAGTAGTTTTCTTTGATATTATTTGATAAGTTCAGAATATGCACTAGGCCCCAGGAGGTTGAGACAAACCTGTCGCCGAAGAGCGGTGTTGCCGTTTTTCCGCGTCGGTATTTTTTAAGCAAATATCAAATATATGATTTATTTCAAATAAATGAATATACGAGACCTTATATAAAATGCGGATATATTTGGTGTCTGTGAATGTAAGTTAAGATTTTATAAGAAAATTCGTGATATTGTAATTGGAAATAAAACGCTCTATTAAACTAATAGTTTTGTAATTATTAGTATTTTTCTATGCTATTGTGTATGATTTTGTATTTTTCTTTGTTTACTTATTGTAAACTTTCTTAGATATTTATTTTATAAGGCATTTGTAGAGTATCCGGTAAAATATAATTACATTTTTTAAAGAATTGATAGCATATCATGCACGAAGTAGTCATATAAGACCACAGAATGTAAAACTATGCAGCTGTCTGAGCTTTCGGATTTATTAACTGACCCATCTTCATGAAAAATTGGTTTGGATATTAAGATTACTGTAATTCGTACACAACATCCTTTTTTCCATAATAAATAAACCCGTATTATAGAGAGTGGACTTATTATGCACCAGAAGAAGTGAATGCTCAACGTTTTTCACTTAGCAGAACTGTAAAGTGGCTAAAATATTTGACGAGATTATAATTTAGCCGTTATTACATACAGTACATTCAACCAACTTACACCTCTAAACGATTAATGGAATTCACACAAAACGGTTTCGTTGTAGTAAAAGGCACGGTAAACTGCACTGGAGTTCTCCGTAATCTTTTTAATGACTTACTTTGTTTAGAATATTTTTGCCTGTATTATCAGTGAGAGTTTGTATAAAATGAGGAGCAAAAATTCAAATGGAATTTTAAATATTACTGTTTATTGGGCTAATAATGAATGTATAAATATAATGGTTAACCTGATGTACAATTATTTTGTAAATAACATTATAATAGTGTACTTACTGATTCTTCTTCTTCTTTAGGTGCCGTCTTCTTAGCGAAGGTTGGCGATGACCTCTGCAAAGTCTTCCATATTTACTGATTATACTTTATATTTACTTCCCTATATACTGATTATTTAAATTTATAAATCAGCATCATCGTCACTAAATTCACTACCGCTATCATTATGTTAAACTCCCCACCCCCCAGACCCTATTACGACACTGTTACTCACACATTTTTAGGACTCAAAATGGAGGTAGCATCATAACAAAAATTTCGGTGACCAACCAACCCCCCTCCCCCCCCCCCAGATGGTTCGATGGGATTAAACTGGCAGTGATACGGCGGGCGGTAACCGTAGTACTTGATGTCCATAACTAGATACAGTTTGGTCAACTTCGTAAACTGTTGGTTTTTCATTATGTTTCGAAATTTCCAGTAACTCTGATTTGAAGGAGTATTCCAGAAAATTGATATCATTTTAACTAACCAATTTTTTATTCTCCAAAATCTCCGAATGGTAAGGTGCATTATCTAAAACTGTAACTGATGGTTCACTCAGACTAGGTAACAGTTTCTTCTCAAGCCATTTAATTTAACAAATATCTGCATTTATGTTTTCATGGTAATCAGCAGATTTTGATTTTGAAGAAAAAATCAATTCTGCGTTTTCTATAAAGCCTTCTTTCCTTCCTGCATGAAGAATGATGTGTATTTTGCCTTCGTTATCTGTGTGTTTTATTGATTTTATGCTGTCGTCTGTCGTCTTGCAAATTCTTTTAATTCCACCCTTTGTAAATATCCATGACTCATCGAAGTATAAAAATGTTGCATTTTCTGATTTAAGTCTAGTATATTCTCTCAAAAATTTAATTCTTTTGTGAACCACACTACTCCTGGCGCATAAAAGTAAGCTATTATTTCTTTTTTGAATTTAAATCCTAAATCTCTCAACACTTTCCAAAGGCTAGTCCTCTTAATTTCAGAAACTGCCCTTCTCTTATTTTGGCCAGTAAAGTATCTAAACTGACATGTTGATTGTTTTCACGCACTCGATACAAAATATTGTGAATTTTAAAATTTTCTCCATCAGGTAAGTCAATGTTCCTAGAATGTTTACGAATTGTTTTCTTGTCTTCGTGATATTCAGTCACAGTAAGATCTTCTTGAGAATCCCCGATAGTCTTTATTACAGTTTTTAGCTTACTTTCACTCACACCGAGTGCGTCACAAACGCATTTATTTATATATAATTTAAAGGTCCACCATTGTCTCTTTCCATGATAAAGTATTTATGCATATTTGCAATTAATTTATCAATATCCAACTTACGTCTAGGCAGGATAGTAGTCGCAGTGTCGCAGACATCTCAAAAACGGTACACTCTAACAGGCATAAGGTCAATCTCACCACCACTATTTAAAATGACAAAATGTTCTAGTTTACTCCGAAGTATGTTTACATAACAAAAATTAAAAGTGATATTTTAGTACTTTGTATTATCTACTTTGAATATAAATTATTATTAAACAAGTAGGTGAAAGAAATTTACGTTAAATAACATTATGCAACAATACTATTTTAAACAAAAATGTAACAAAATATGCCAACTATGAACAACGGGTTAATGACACATATATTTATTTTATACCTAAACTTTAGCAAAGTGTTAAACATTATGGAGAACACCAGTGCAGTTTACCGTGCCTTTTATTATAACGGAAGGTTTTCTTCGAATTCCGTTAATCGTTTAGATTTGTAAGTTAGTTGAATGTACTATAGTTAACAGACACACAGTGATGGCTGGGATCCAAGAGAGATGGAGTTATATGCCGCGTAAAGCGAAAATGTACAATTAAAGAGGAATGACCTTCCGGTGCGTCTAGATCTATATCTCTAAACACGAAGATTTTTGACAATAAGGATTTTCGAAACGTGCCTTCATTCTATTAGTGTTAGGAATTCATTTTTCTTGTCATCTGACAAAGACGGTTAACAGCATTTCATTTACAAAGTATTCTACGTGCTATCAGTACCTTAAAATTGTTCATTTTTTGCTGAAAATATATCATAGGTATTATCTGTGACTACACTTACTAGTCTGTAACGATATTGAACACTGTAAAGAATGATGAAACTAGATATTGATTTCTAGTCAATATTTTTTTACTTATAAATAGCTTGTACATAGGTGTATTTAATTATTAGAATAAATTGATGATAGATTATTTATTAAAATAAAAACAAAATTGTATGAGGTTTTAATGATCAGTAAGGTTTCCTTTAGATATTTACCAATTTTTTGAAAGCAAATCAGAGACATAAAAAAAAGAGAAATAACCATTCAATAATCAAGTAAGATTAGTATAATCAACGTTTTTATTATTATTTCAACTATACGCTCTCCTGATTGATCTAGGCTCATATAATTTTAGTCTTCTATTTTTAAAATTTATATTTTTGTGTATGCAACAAAATTATTTGTATAAATAAATATGAAAAAGCTCAAATATACTTGATTTTGTTACTTAAAATATATTTCACATGTCTTGTCAAACTATGCACTAGAAGATTATGTGTGGGACGAAGGCATTAGAATTGCCACAAAAACATTAAGAACGGAGACCCCATACAGTCTTTGTGTAAAAAAAAACAGAAGGAAATAGCTAATACCCTATTTCCTGCCAATCCACTACAACAGTTCACTCAAAATAACGTCAACGTTCGACCTGACGATTTTTTGGCTGAAGAAATAGCAATAGCGATGAAAAGTATTCAATTAGGAAAAGCAGCTGGGACTGATGGTGTGCCTCCTGAGGCGATAAAGGTCATCATAGAGAAAAATCATAAGATTGACCGGAGGATCTTCAATCAACTCCTCCAGAAGCAAATGTGTCCCAAAGAAAGAGATTAAACAGGCAAGACTGACGCTTATACTTAAACTGGGCAGAGACCCCGGGACTGCCAACTTTTACAGGCCGATCTGCCTTCTAGACAGTCTAGGCAAATTTTATGAAAATCAGTTAAAAATTGCGTAGAAGATGAGTTACAGATAAACAGAAGTATCTGACAAATAGTATGGATATAGGAAATCTCTTCCGTCGATGCGTTAAAAGAAATAACTGACACTGTAAAAAAGACGTAGAATAAAATGGACCATCCTCGTGATGCTGATGTGAGAAACGGATTTGAATCAGCCAACTAACTATAACTAATCGTATCATCACTGCATTGGAAAAAGCAAATGTGTCAGATTATTTGATAGGTATAAACTACCTCAATGAAAGGTATGTTCAAGTGGCAAAATCTAAAGACCTGAAAACATCAGCAGGTGTACCTCAAGGATCCGTACTAGGACGAACGCTTTTGAACGTTCTATATAATGAGATACTAGAAATCGACAGGGATCTAGCTCTACTCATTCAATGTAACAACTTTGAGTTAGAAATGCTAGTGAACAGAAGCCGCAGAAAAGTCAATAGATGGATGGTCGTCACTTAGTAAGTAAAAAAAAAACTAATTCATCATATATATTCATCTTATTTGCATATGCGTGCAGTATCGCCTGGTATTCAGGAGAAACAAGAGTTCTCCTGTTAATATAGTGGCAGTATCCGGAATTTTATGTTTGAAAATCTCCCGTTCCATCTGAAACGGGATGTAAAATATATTTACGAATCGTGTGTTTTAATTATTAAATAAAGTATAGTAAATTTATCGAACTTTCTGGACTTGAAAAATCTGTTAAAAACGTCATCAGTAGATACAATTTAGGAGGGAAATAAATAAGATTTGGTGTTTAAGGTTTTAAAAAATACACAGTTTTAACATATAAAAATTTTTATTTTAAATTTCAGAAAATTTAGCTAACTACATTTCTAGAGTAACAGCGTTAACGGTGTGCAAAATTGTAAAAAGTTAGTGCTTTTTTGGGTTGTATAAATATTTTAGAGATATTCAGATGGAAACGTTGGAATAACACACATATAGGTGAAGAATGTATAAAACCTATTTTACTAGTTATGTAAAAAACATTTTATAAGAACAAAGCACGAATTGTTTATCGTTATTTATTTTAAATCATATAATAAAGACTTGAGTATTGATATCAAATAAGAGAAAATTACTATCACACCTTAAAAATAAAGTACCAAAATACTTCTAGTGTGATATTGCAGAAGTTTCTAAAACATTTTACGATTGAGATTAATGCTTGGTTCTCTGCGGTAAGTGTGTTTGAAAAGTTTATAAAAGATTTAAATAAAAATAGTAAAATAATAATTTTCTTTTCATTTACGATATGGGAATAGGTCTATATAAATTTATATTTTGTGCTTTATTAACAATCTTAAATTGTATTCCTAGAAGGTAAAGTTGAGAATTAAGAATTACTGATATTTATATGTTTAGATCATGCATGCAGATTTCTTTCCTTTAAAAATATATTCTCATTTTAACAGATTGTTGCTACTATTGAAATGCCAAATATTAAACACAGAAATCGTGTATTGTAATATGTTAGTTATACAAGAACTTTTCCGATAACCGCCAAAACAAACGTGTTGCAAACGGTGTATTGGTGGTTGTCTACACAACAGGAAATATGACTATCTGACCAAATTGTAATGTATTTGGTTTATCTAAAATACACTTTTAAAGAAAAAAAAAACAGATACAATCCTCAACACATGGTCCCTTATTACTTAAATATGTTAATTTAATCAATATTTAAAGATGCAAAATTGTAATTACAACTATGATTTATGAAAATTTAAAAATTTTTGTATCTCTAACAGTACATTGACAAAATATTATAAATGGAGTAAAAAGGATAAATAGTGTATTGGAAGATATTTCACTTATATATTTTTTTCTAGAGGAAGACTTTTAGAAGTTTAATTTTTATAGAATAAATAAATATTTTCGTGAAATAATTCCTAATTAATGGATAAAAAAATATAAAATTCTGTTAGTGTCACGACTATTAGAGATAGTAACGATAATACATAATTGTTTTATGGTTTAAGTCCGTCACACGTTAGGCATGACATTTATCCGTGGCGCAGCATTGGAAATTGTCTAATGAAAATAATTAGATAACTTTTCAATTCTAATTTTCTTATCTTAAACATAATAAAATTTATAGAAAAATATGTCAGGTTGGTACAGAAAACACAATCATTTAATATCACTCAAGCATGCAAATTCATGGCCGTCACTCAGTAGGATGGGTAACCGCGATAATAAGGAGAAGGAAGAACAAATCTTCGTCAACTAGAGGGGGAATAACGGAGAAACAACAGTGGTGACCCAAAACAAAGGGAAAGGTATCCATTACCGAACTAGTATTTGTTACTGCGTTCGTGTTGGGAGCCATTGTCATTGGACGAGTGCTACATTGATATTGGAAGAAGCGGCAATAACATAAATAAAACTTTGTTAAGATGTGATAAAGACTAGGAAAGTAAATCTGAAATTAAATACAAATAAATGTGAGTTTATGAAGAAATATAGGACATACAATTTCGAGTAAAGGTATAGCACTAGATCCTGAGAAGATAATCGCAATGGAATAGTGTCCAATACTACAGAATGCAAAGAAAGCAAAAAGATTCGTCGCATTTACAAATTATTATAGAAAACACTTCTTTTTCTTAGGGTCCTGTCCGTTACAATATCTGCACGCTAAATAAAGCTTGCCTCGTACCAACGGCGTTCACAAATCCAAACTGATTGGGCGGAATTTGTTTCTCGCATTTCCGGTAAATTCTTTTGTCGATGACTTTTAAAAACAGCTTCAGCGGATGGCCGGTTCTATAGTCTTCACAAACTTTTGCTCCTGGTTTTTTTGGCAATGGTTTGAACTCCGATTTGAGCCACTCTACTGGTATTTTTCCAGCCTTGTATTTCATAAAATATTTCATTTGTTCAAGATTTTCTTTGTATTTTTTTCTCTGATCCACAAATATTTCATCGGTCATCCACGATTCCCGTTTCTCTGTATCTTTCTTCAGGTGTTCTTTTATTTCTCTCACATAGAAAACATATCAATCACATTTGAGAAATAGGCTCATTACTAAACAGACTGTCGAGAAATAATGTAAAATTCGAGTGGATAGTAGTAGGTTAAAAAACTCAAAACATCACTATCAACTTTTACGTCCGGTATTGCCTTATGAGCAACTTTGTCAAACGGTAATGAAAAAACGGTAATATATGACAGTAGAACGCTCAACAAAGCAGAAATCAATTATCCTACGGTAGAGAAGGTATTGTTAGTAATAGTAGGGAGTATTCCCAAATGGAGACATCATCTGCAGCGGAAGGAACGTTTTTACACTGACGGACCACCGTCCACTAGTGAACTAGTGAACTGAAATTAGAGGAATACAAATTTACTATGTAGGAAACTAAAAATATTCCAGCAGATTCCCTATCATAAATCAAAGTTATATCAGAAGAGTTCAAACAGCTAAGTGAAGACACAGAATAAGGGATACTGGTGTCGACGAGAGCACAGACTAAGAAACAAATAAAGCGTATTTTGTTGGAACGGTGTGTTAAATATGTTCACAAGTGAATTCAAGAAGATCTCTCGTTCCACCTGCCTCAAGATGACTAAATTACTTTATTACCAACAACAGACAGGTCACTGACACGAGGAACTGCTGAGAAGGGGGCACGTTTTCTTTTTTACAGTAGCTTTTAGAACGGTAGCTTTAATTTTCATCGTTTCATAATTATCTATATTTCTTAGTATTCTGAAAATCCGGCAATGTTAGGTGAAAATCCCAACGTCAAATTGAATGACGTGCAACGAATTAAAAAGGAAATAGCTAATATATTATTTATAGTAAGTCGAGTAAAACCACATTTCATGAAACTTCATAAAAAAATCATATTGACAAGTTACTGTTATTAATTTTTCAAAAAGTCAATCATTTTAAGCTTGCTATTGTATATATGATGCTGTACAATATCTACATAAATATCCAAGGTGTCAATAACTACAACCATAGGGACTTTGTCCCGAATGTAGGCAACCGGCACAACACCTTTACTCTAAACGGGTATTGTAGGTTGTCTACAACAAGGAACTATTGGTAAAAAAATAAAAACTCCTAAATATATATCATTAAAAAAAAAGTAAAAAACTATTTTATGTCATCGTTTAAAAACAAAAACTTACAAAATATACTTAATTAAGATTTTGTTATGTTAAATAATATACATTTTTTTATTGGAATATTAAACATTCAAATTATAAAAGGCTACGCATAAACAATTATTGTACTTTAACACAGACTGAAAATTGTAGCTAATTGGTCTAGTAAAACAGCTCAAAGAGTTTTTTACGTAATTTAGAATCTCTTACTCAGAAGACAATAGAGAAAAGTCGAGAGCAATTGAAAAAAGTTGTCTATAACGCAACAAAAAAAAAACAAAAAGGATTTTGATTGGGATATATTAAAAATTAAATAAAATAGATTGAAACCTCAAAAAATGTATAATTAATTAGTAACCAAAGCCTGATAAAAATTACCAGTGACAAAAACTCCATTTTGAACTATCCTCTAGACTAACAATATATCAAATAAACGAGATTCAAAACAAATTAGACATCAAACATCACAGATCAAGCTCTCACACAATTCTCTCACGCATTCACCAAAACATTTTCAAAAATTTTCCTAACCTACACCACATACAACGTTATCACCGTTTTTCCTCCTGCCGTCTACCATTAGCAGTGATTTCCTCTAAACTTTGGTCCACGCTCACTTCTTCGACGCATTCTAGACTCAAGTCAATGCTAAGCTGCTTCTCGTGATGCCAATCGTAACTGCCAGGTGCTGAATTGGACCGACCGGATTGGCCGATGTGCTGACGTGGCGTTGACACTGAGCTGGAATGTGAAACTGTTGGTACGCCTGTTGTGTCTCGTCGATGAAGAAAAGGGTTCTGAAATTTGATCGAAATATTATCAATAAATGTGTTAATTCTTACCAGAATGAGGTTAGTCGACTTAATTTGACAGATGACATACAAGACAAGGGCAAGTATAAAATATTGAAACCCCAGATGAAAGTTAATAAATATACCATTGGATCGCTCATCACAAGAAACCAAGAAATATCCCGAGTGGTGGAAGAGAAACAAATAGATTTATACGCCCTAGAGGAAACAAAACAAAAGGAAAATAAAAAGTAGGTGGATAAATTTTAATCTAAAGTGGAGTAGCAAAAGAAAACAAACAAAGAAGGTGTAGTCTTACTAAATCACCAAAGATCAGATCAAAGAATGTCAATACACATCAAAAAGCATTGTAACAACAAAGATAAAAATGAAGAAGAAAAACTTAAACATCATCGGGGTTTATGGCACATGAAATAACAAGAGAAACATTTTATACCGAATTCCAACAGGTAGTAAACTAAGTCAGAGGGGAGATGATAATACAGGGGGATTTTAAAGCTCGAATAGGCAACCAAGTAATGAGAAATCAGTTGGTAAATTTAACAATACTAGAGAGACGCTCTCTCCTGTATACTGTTCAATCTGGCTCTGGGGAAAGTAATACGTATGTCACAAATCACAACCACTTGTTCAATATACAGTATACTCCCTCTAAAACGAACACGGTTATTACGAGGTTTCGCTTATAACGAGATACATTAGATGTCCCGTGAAATTTCTATTGAACTAGAACCGTCTATAGCAAGGCAAATTTGGTTATAACGAGAGAAAATAAGATCCAAAAACGTGTTTTTTACGTTTTTGGTCGGGTCGTGACTATAAATAAATACCTTTTCAAACAGCCCCTCAATAAACTTAACTGCAGCCCGCAATAAACTTCTTTACAATGAATAAATACAACCGTTTCACATCTTTAGAAAATATGATAGAATGATACTGGACCATTTAAAGCAGTTAAAAAAGACAGAGTTCTTAAAATTGCAGAAGCAATAGTTCCTGTTATCCTTGAAAATACGCTTTAAACATTATGTAGTTGGAAAAAAATATAAGTACAGATTTTTTGTTTTAACGTATATCATTGATAATAAAAGTAAACAACTCTTTTATGTTTTAATATATTTCATTGACAATAAAAGTAAATAACTTTGTTTCAAAAACGCCATTCAAACAATATTTATTAGCATCTTATATTGCTCCGAATGGCTTCACTATAGGAAGTTAATGGTTTAGAAAACTACAGATTCATATGTATGCACAGTATTATTATTGTCTGATATAACGAGATCGGTTTATAACGAGTTAATTAGTCTGTCATTTCAGATCTCGTTATAGAGGGAGTCTACTGTATAATAAATCAGTGCAAATCCTGGCCTATGCTGATGATATAAATATTGTTGGGAGAACGGAAAACGCTGTACAGGAGGCGTATGCAGCATTAAAAGAATCAGCTACAAGAATGGGCATAAACACCAACAAAATGAAATATATGAAAATAAGCACGCAACCACAAATCCTACGACCACTTGTTATAGAAAACGACGTCATCGAAGCAGTGAACAAATTTGTATACCTGAAAGTGCTCTTTAACGCTGAAAATAATACTGGTGCAAAGATAAACCGCAGAATTTGCACGGCCAACAGATGCTACTTTGGGCTCATTATTCTCCTTAAATCCACAATTATATCGAGAAATACAAAAATAAAACTACAAAACAATAATACGCCCAGTTCTAACATATGGTAGAGACCTGGATTCTAACAAAAAATAATAAAAACATGTTAGGATGTTTCGAAAGGAACGTACTCGGGCGAATCTATGGAGCAGTGAATGGCAATGGAGTGTGGAGAAGACGATACAACTTCGAACTTTACAGAATATACCAGGAACCTGATATCGTAAAACATATTAAGATAAGACGTCTGAGATGGATAGAGCATGTAATGCGGATGGAACAAAATGACCCAGCTACAAAACGCTCCTTGATAGACTCATTGATCAGAGAAAAAGAGGAAGACCCAGAACAAGATTCCTTGATAACATTGATGAAGACATGAGAATTATGGGAATACATGCTTTGCGGAGAAAGGCGATGGATAGGAGGACGACTGGAGAGAAATTCTTGAGGAGGCTAGGCGGAATTAAGCAAAAACATAACGAGAATGTTTAAACGAATGGAAAGCTTATATTCAATAATACTCGTTATCCTACAATACAGTAAAAGTATATCATAGAAGATTGCTGAGGATAAAATATTAGAACTATGAACGTTGCACCAATGCCAGACAAATGGAGAAGCATTACATTAGTACATGTTTGCAAAAACAAGGGAGATGTACAACAATGTATAAGCTACAGGGCTATAAAACTACTTAGACCATAAAAATATGAGCGAAAGTAATTGAGACATGACAATAGGGATACAAGACAGATACATGAAAAAACAGAAACATCTCATAATCAGTTTGGCTTTATGCACGGAAGATCAATAATAAATAAAGAAACAAATGCTCATTTGGTTTTCATTGATTTTGAGAAAGTATATGATAAAATTTGTCTATCATATGCTGTAATATGAGTAAATATTATGAGAGATATGTATGAGCAACTAAGAACTAGTGTTTGGACGGGTGTGGGAGAGACTGATAAATTTCATTTAAAAGTAGTATTGCACCAAGGCTCGGTACTTAGTCCGTATTTATCCTCATTAGTTTTGGATCAGATCATAGCAAAACTACAGGATAACATTTACTGGTGTTTAATGTATGCTGATGATGTAGTGTAAGAAGAAAATAGTGAAAGCGACTAAGAACAAAAACTGGAACAATGTAGACGAAGTCTTGAGCAAAAAGGTTTAAAATTTAGTGGGACAAAAAGGGATTCTTTGGAATGATAATTAAGTGAAAAGTAATAGTTTTAAAACCTAGATGCGGTATTACAGAGGAATGGGGAAATAGATGGAGATGCATGGCGTCGAATTAAAGTTGGATGAATGAAAAAGTCAGATTAATGCAATAGCATTAATGCAACTCCTGCGAAATATATAAAAACGTGTTTTTTGTGTTACTTACTTGGAAGGAGTGTTTTTTGAGCATATGTTTGATTAAAATTAAAGTATCTAACTTCGGTATCGAAGTTATGACTTTAGCTACTTCTTCTTCAGTAACTTCGACCAAATGGCAATTCTCCTCTTCCGATGGAAGTGGGCATTTTCCGTTGCTAGTTACCCATGGATGAACCTACAAAATAAATTGAAAGAAAATTTGATACATGGCAAAAAATATGTAAGATTTTAGTAAAGCACAAAGTTGTATATTTGTGTAGAAAGTATAAAAATACAATACCTTAATTTCTGGTAAAGTTATCCTCTGAGTCGGTTCTTTTACAAGCATCTTTCTGATGAGATCTTTAAGAGCGTCACTGATTGCAGGCTTTTCTGGAAAGACGACCGGCTGGCTTTTAATTTTTGAGTAGAGTCCAACGATGTTTCCCTCGTAGAATGGTACTTGGCCGTAAACGAAAGCGTATAGTGTCACGCCCATTGACCAAATATCTGTACCCTAAACCAGACAACAATATTTATATTTAAGAAGCTCAAACTTATTTCAAAAATTTCTATATATTATATTTAATGAGAATAAACCGCAACTTTATTTGAAAATACGGAAATAGTTCACAAAATACGAAGGTGGAAATCAAAATATTTAAATAAAATTTACAGTTATCTGTACCGTTTTCTGAATTTAAATTAAAATAATAGTTACCGAGATATTCTATTTGTTTATATGCCAAAAAATTATGTGGAACTTCATGATGTCGCCAAAATAATGCCATTTTAATTGTGTAAAGTGCGTTGGATAGAAGTGCTCTTTTATATGTAAAAAAATTGGCAAACTACTACATTGTTTAGTTTTTGTTGTGCCAGATGTTAAATAATTTTAAATAAAAAAATATTAGATTGCAAAATTATTTTGCGAAATCTATTGAATCGATTTTAACGAAATTTAGTTTTAGACTGTTTTATTATATTATAACGATATTCTATTAGATATAAGAGAATTACGAAGGTCCTAAGTGGTTAAAAAACATCGAATAAGAAAAGGCTTGGTTTCCACCCTTTTTTGTATTGATTGCTATTTTGCCGCAACGGTGTAGCATTTGCAAATTCTTTGGTATATAAATTCCTTGATATATATATATATATATATATATATATATATATATATATATATATATATATATATATATATATATATATAAGATAAATGAAAATTACTGAGTTCTCGGGAAGAACCGCGTTGAGAATTTAAAACTCGACGTTTCGGCACCCATTTTGGAGCCATTATCAAGAGTGATACGGTTCGGTTCGAGTTCGGGGTCTCAATCTGCCTACTCCCCTCACTCGAGACGTACCAGTATCGTGTTCTACATTGCAAGAACTGTCTCTCGGCACTGAGGTCTCAATCTGCCTACTCCTCAGTGTCGAGTGAGTGTCACTCATGTCCTCATGTCAATGTCCTTTTGTCCTTCGTCCTACGTTATGGAAAATAAGTTTAGTAGCGGTTAATAGTAGCAATTTAATGTGTAATTGCAGTCAAATTCTACCTGTCCCAGTTTTTTTAAGGAGAAAAGTTACAAGTTTTGTGTTCAGTGCTTCTTCAACCTCGCTGTTCCTGTTTTGTTCCTGAAGCAGTTTTTTTGATCGTGTCCAGAAAGTTCAACCCCAGAAACTTTAGCAATAATCCCAGAAGTTTCAGTGTAAAATATTAATGTGAAATACCAGGTAATATTTTCAAAGTAAAGTAGACCTTTTTTTTTTCAAATAACAATAATTGCTTTCATAACAAATTAAATAATGTAATATGTATTATATTGAAAAAGTTGTATTTTATTAATTTTATTTTTATTTATAATAAATGTTGTAATTTTTAAAATATGTGGTTCGTTGTTTAATTTAATATATACCTCAGCTAGCTCAATTATGTGTTCTAAGCAATCTGTCACTGTGTGACGTCGACTCTGTAGTCTCCTGGTAGAGTTCAAAAAGAAATTAAACCAAAATTTACTTTAGACTTTTGATAAATTAACCCAAATGAAGCACGTTATTTATTAATATTGAACAAATTTAATATAAACAATAAAATTCGTCTGCAACTTGGGTTGCCTTTAAAAATTTACAAAAATAGGAATCGTATAAATCTTAATGTGGTTTAGTGTCGTGACAATAAAAATTTATTACAAAATGTGGAGACTCTCTACAAGTACCTAAAAACTAAATAAATATTGCAACTTTATAAAGTGTTTAAATGAACTATAAAGAAAAAGAAAATGAACACTTTATTCCGCTGACTTTTAACTTGCATTCAAATATAATCAAAATTTCAAATGATCCCCAAATTATTATCCAACCTCACTTTAAAACAGTTCTGATTTATTTAAAGAAAACTAACTACTCGCAAAATAATCGGTGAAACTGGAATATCAATCCTCTCTTCGGAAGTTAAGGTACGTACTATTCTATTTTTAATTTAATGATCATTAATATTTTCAAATTTTTTTAAGGCCTATCGCAATTATGTTAATTCATGAATTTTAATTTTCTCAATTTAAATGACATTTCTGTACGCCAATAATAATTTATAAGTCAAATTGTTTCTCTTACTCTCTGGAACAAATTCTGGATATCTCTGCTGTGGAAACTGTGGAAAAACTAAAATTCTAATTAGACGAGTTAAAAAAAACACTCCCGACCTATTCCATAGTTTCAGGTCTCCCCTTCGTCGAAAAATCCTCGTCGGCCTCTCCAAAAAAACTTCTTATCCGTTGCTGACAGCAACCAACGTTCTTTTTTCTTTTCGTCTTCTATTTTTTTTAAACCATAAAACTGTCCTGTTCTGACACATTTGTCAATCCACATTAATTTCTCATAATCACTTTAATCACATCTAATTTGGGAATTTATAAAAAAAAATGTTCAGATATAAAACTTATTCTATTACAATGCTAATACAATTTATTCTTTTCATCTCCACATCATTGTAATTTCTTATTTAACAAAACCCCTATTAATTTAGCTCCCACAGACTTGCTTGACAGTTTATTTTCTGACGTTTTTTTTTTAAATTTCTATGTTTAAATATTTTTTAAGAATTCTTTTTTTTGTTCTTTTTAAGGTTTAGACGATTCACCTTTACACTAGGCAACTATACTATTCAGAAATTATTAACACTATACCAGGTAAGTCAAAATTAATTTATTTAACAATTTACTAATCTTTTTCTCTCTTTTATTTCAGAGTCGAACCCACATTGTGATGGCTTCATGAAATTCATGAACAACAAACTCATATAAAAACCATTTGAGTTGTATCCTTTTTAACATATTGAAATCATTTCAATATAATTAAGGGTGTGGTTATGCTGTCAATTTATTTGTTCTTTGTCGTCAGTATAAATGTTGACATATAACAGCTAGCCTTAAATTTTCTATGACGTTTATTTATTTTGTTTTTTTTAAGAGGTTAACTTTATGAAGTTCCATTTTAATTAAAAAATAGATCTTTCATTTTAATAATCTATTTCTGCCACTGTTATAAATACCGTAATAATAGTTCTATAATTCTTATAATAGTTTTGAAAGTTTTTTGTAGCTTTTCCCAATTGTAAACAGATAGGACATATGTAAGTCTTTTTTATATTTTATTTTGGTATAAACCCATGTAATTTGCTTATCTGTTTGTGTAACTGTTTGTTTGAGACAAAAATAAATATTTATTTCATTTCTCTGAACCATTTTGTTTTTTATTTTAGAAAAATCTCCTAACCTTTTTTTGTGTTTACTTTTTTAGGAAGAAAGAGCCTTTTTTTCTTCATCTAGCAAGTTTAGGATCCTTCGAAGCGTGGTCCTTTTTTTCTTAAATAGCTAGAAGTCTTTCTTTTTGTTCTATTTGTTCATTTGTCCCAGGAGATTCATGTAAGTAACCCCTTTGTTTCATTTTTTTGTAGTTGCCCCAATCCAACCCCCTTGCCCTTTACTTATCCACGATCCCAGCTCTCCTAACAAACCCTGAGTGCCGTTCGCATACGTTTCGATTTATTTTGCTTGCCCTATCTCGACACCCATAATTTCTGTCCCCAATTTTCTACCCCCTTCTACAACGGTAATACATTAAAACATTTTTAACCAGTCGTATGTTATAGGAAAATTAATTATTGCGGTTTTATTCGTTATTACTATGCTCCAAAATAAATGGTTTAAAGTTATAAGCAAGGTAAGTAAAAAAGATGTTATTAATCATTTTTAGGATAAGTCAATTATTATTAATAAATTCATCACACAACTTTTTCTGCAAAAATCAGAATTCCGCCTATCACATGCAAACACAGTCGTTTTTTCACAGATCCCCTCTAATACAGTAGTTTATTATGTATGTGACAAGATTCACATTTAGAACGTCAAACTATACTATTTAATTATTTTTTCCAAAATTAGAAGTAAAAAGAGATATTTGGATCCAAATTTCCACAGAATAAATTATCGACATACTCCACCAAATATTCCGGTAACTCCTCACAATTATTACTTATCGACCACTAATTTCTAACTTGTAACCCGCTGGCGAGCCTTTCAAAACTAGTCAGAAACTCAATTAATAATTCAGTAGCCACTGCCAATTTGAACTACGGTTTTATCATAAGGCAAACAAAAAGATGTACACTATTCGATATTAACAAACATCAGAAGAGTTTAGACGTTCAAGATTGATACCAAAATTCATTCGAGTATTTGAAACTTCACTGAAAGGTAGTAAAATTCAATAAAAAAGTTGAGGGTTTTTAGATAGTTCAGCGGGAAATTGATTTCGGGCTATTATTCACACTTCTTCAACACACAAGCAATTCATATTCAGTAAAATGGTGATAAGAGTTTGCTGTCAAGTCGTTGGAAAAAAAGGCGAGGGCGAGATAAGAATAAGGACTTATTCGGATGTAAATTTTCACGTTCTTTTTGACCGGAACCGCAAAAGTAGAATTATTCATTTGAAGGCTTCGGATGTACTTTTGTGTTTGTAGGATTATTATACGACTAAGAGGATTTGTTTGTTTACTGTAGAAAATTCATTATAAATTAGAGAATAAGTTAATTATACGGGTCAGTCTTTTGAACTCGTAATGACGTTAAAACATGTTTTATTATTTTTTTAAATATTATTTCATTGAGTTTTAGGTTTTCTAAGTTTACGCGAATAATTTTAAAATTGATTTAATAATAAAATAAAATAAATAATGAAATAATAAAGGTGAATAAACAAAAAAAGCATAAGAATAAACAATGAAATAGAAAATGAACTGAAACCACAACAAAACTTTTAACAAAATTTCAAGGAATATTATTTTTTTTAATAAGCATCCATACGATGATTATCGAAATTACAATCTGGTCATAAATTACCAATGCTCTGCTTATTGACGATAGGGGCCTACACCAAGAAACGGGCCAAATCTCACAAGATAGCAGTTTCTTCTTAAAATCATATTTCCATTGTATATTAACATTAAAAACTGAAAATTGAATATAATATACGTGGAGCCAGAGATTTTGTGATGAAAATGATGGTGCTGGTATAATACCGCCTTTCTGAGTTCCATTTTTTTTTAGAATGGCACTTCTAATTGAAGCACTCTGGAATAATTATAAATTTAATACTCAAAAGTGTTAAATATGAAACAACTATTTGAATAAATGGTTTTGAAATACATTTTTACGCGTATATTTTTGTACTTTACAAGGAGAATTAATAATAATTATTATAATAATTAAATAATTATTAGAATTAATGACTAGATAAAATAAAAATAAAAAATTATATATTTATATAAATAATGCCCCACTTTAAACTTTTGACTTGAACTATATTTTTTAATTTTTTTTTTTTAATAGAAACTATTACTCTTCTTTTTCTTCTTCTTCTTCTTCTTTTTATATAGACATGACTCTGTCTGTTTTTCAATGTGCCTCCAGTAAGTTGTCGTTCCATCGTTTTCGTGGCCTTCCTACTGATGGTCTTTCTATTGGGGAACCGTCTCTTCCCATCTTTACTACTCTATTTGTTGTCATTCGGCTACTCTTCTATTTCTTACCCAGTTCTGATATTCTCCACCTTGCATCTACGTCGTATATTTGTACTTCTAGCTCTTTCTCATAGAGTCTTACCAGCAATTTTTCTTCCAGCAGAGATAAAGTGTTTTTATCTCTGCTGTTTTTAACATCCTTGTCATCACTTGTTCTCTTATCTGACCTTCCAGCTCCAATTTTCATGTTAGTAAATTTGCTGTTGCAACCATGCATTTTGTCTTTTTTTAGGAAGTTAACATGTTAAATATTCTGGTGGTTATATTAAAGTGGTGCAGCATACGTTGTAAATCGTCTTCCCTTTGAAAGAGTAGTATTTCGTCGTCTGCATAGCAGATTCTTTTAAGTTGTTTTTTTCTCATTTAGTATCCTTTTTTAGTCCTTACTTTTTTTATTATTTCATCCATAATGAGGTTGAACAATAAAGGGGATCTCCCTGTATTATCCCATTGCCAGTTTCAATAGGGTCGGTTAGTTCTTCTGCTTCTACTTTTACTTGCATTATGTTTGTTTGTTAGATATTTTCGCTCGTTTCGATTCTTCCCAGAGTTATCTCTTTTGCGTTTAATAAGTAGATAACGTCCTTTAATTTGACCCGTATTTAACGTCTTAGTAATTGTCAGTGTTTTATTATAAAAATGAATTTACATCAAGTAACGGTCGAATCCATCACTCAGTTGTACGCCTTCAAGGCTTTGTCATCAGCTATCCCTTATATATCTTTTAACCTCCAAAAACTTGTATAAGATTTTTTTAGCTGTTTTTTCCATCATCATTCTGACTTTATAGCTCTGCGCGAGTCCTAGTCTCCTCAAGAATTTCTCTCCAGTCGTCCCTATCCATTGCTTTCCTCCTCCAAGCACGTATTCCAAGATTTCTTATGTCTTCATCGATGTTATCAAGTAATCTTGTTTTGGGTTTTCCTCTTCTTCTATGACCACTGGGTTTATCAAGGAGCGTTTTTCTAGCTGGGTCATTTTGTTCCATCCACATGCTCCCTATCCACCTCAGACGTCCTATCTTAATATGTTTTACGATATCTGGTTCCTGGAATATTCTATAAAGTTCGAAGTTGTACTATGTTCTCCACACTTCATTATCATCCACTGATCCTTAGATTCGCCATAGCTGTTTTTTTACTGGCCTAATTATGTTTTATGCTCTTATACAGTACGAATGAAGAAATATAATTTTAATTTTAAATCGTTTTCAAAGATTTTCTTTAATATAATCTGTTATTAAAGCTCACCTAAGATATGCTATATTTTCTATATTTGATAAAAACTACAAAAAAAAAATAAAAATTGTAATGCAATTGAACAAACTCCGTACCAGGATTATTCTTTATAATTCTTTAGAATGATCTTTAAATATGACAAATTAGGCAGACTTGTCGACTAGCTTATTACTAATAGTACGACAAAAGAATGAAGTAAAGAAAAGAAGAAAATATAAGAAAAATATATGAAGCAATACAAAGAATTCAATAGAAAGCTTATATTTCTTATTATAAACCGCAATAATAAGTAAAATGCTCTTATTATACCATATTCAACCACTTATTTTAAAATGAAATTCCTTTTTCGTCAACAACTTTCAACTCGTTTGCTATCCCAAGCGGCCTAGATAAAATTCCGCATTCGGATTTTTATCTTTTTCTATCTAACAAGGCATTTTCTCGTTGTAAACTCTATCCAGTAACGATGCGAATTATCCACATAAGTAGATTTTGCAAAATAATGTCGAGTTTACATCGACTATCGTTAAGAATTGATCTTTCCTTCCGCCTTATCTACTTCACGGTCATTCAAAGTTAAAGAGCGGGAAGCTGGAATAGTTGGCTAAGACTGGTGCATGCGATTAGTTAAATCAATATTGCAGACAAGGTTCGGTATTAAGTTTAACCAAGTGTTGGAAGCTGGTACACGAAAGTTATATGATGGAAATGCCAGTGAAGTTGACTTTAATATGTAGGTTTATACGGGAAACTTATTAGCAAAAAAATAATAGAGTAATTTTAAGATTCTAAGGAATAGTTTTTCCTTTAATTTACATTTTCGAAATCAGTAATACCACAGAATAAAAACTCAAGAAGATAAAATAGCCAAATGTAACAAAAGTCAATATATTATCGACACCCTATTTATGTAAAGATATAGTGTGTAAAATCTGACGATCTTCTTCCTCTTTATAAGCAATTTTGCTTGTTCATTGGCGGATTAATACCTATATGAAAGATTGTCACTGCATCTTTTGCGCTCCGTCCGGCTCGCGGAGATAAGAATACGGCCGGGGTCAGAAAGCCCTGCCTGTCGTAAGAGGCGACTAATGGGTAGGAATAGGGAGGTGGAGAGCCGTCGCTTGAGGTGTCGGGTTTGTAGAAACGCACACGGTCGCTTCGGCGACACGGTCACCGGTCTACACTCCTAGTATCCGAGACGAGACTACTCGTGGGACCACTCTACTCCCATTCCAGAAGAGCCTGGTGAGGTTGAACGAGCTGGGCCCGTAAATACCTCTCCTGACCTCGGTCAGGAGGGGTGTGGATATACCGCTCCTGACGGCGGTCAGGAGTGGTGTAGGTGTCCCGGCACGTACCCACCGGGAGATCCAAGAGTGGTAGAGGAGAGATCCTCGGCGGCGACCTGTCTACGTGTGAGGTGGAAATTCCTCCGCCTGCCGAACCTACCCGCCCGTGGTGTGGGAGTAACGGGTAATAACAGTGTAATAACAGTGTTAATGTGTCTGTTTCGCCACATAGTGTTATTAAGGCATCCTGCCAGTCTATTTTCTGTTTGTACTTGATCTTTCACTTCTTTGTCCAGATCTCCATAGTTCGACAGTGGAATTCCCAGGTATTTTATTTCCATTACTTGTTCAATACTGATGCAACCAATTTCTATTTTACATCTGGTTGGTTCTTTGCTGACTACTATTGTTTTGGTTTTCTGAAATGAGATTGTCATATTAAATTTTTTTGCTCTTATGTTAAATCTGTGGATCAGTCTTTGCAGACTATCTTCATCTTGGGCAATCAATATTGCGTTGTCTGCGAAACAGAGTATTTTTATTTCTTTGTTTCTTATACTGTATCCTTTGTTAAGGCTTTTGGTGATTTCATCCATAATTAAATTGAAGAGCATGGGACTTAATGAATCCCCTTGTCTTATTCCGATGCCTATTTCTATAGGTTCTATAAGTTGTCCATCTATTCTGACTTCCATTTTGTTGTTTTGGTAGATAATATTTATTTAGGGGAACTTCTCTATTATACAGAAGATGGATTACATCTTTGAGTCTTACACTATCAAACGCTTTCTGTAGGTCAATCAGACACAGAAATGCTGGTCTATTATCCTTTGGTGATTTCTTAGTAATTTGCTTTATAACAAATATTGCGTCTGTACACGATCTTTCACTACTAAAACCCTGTGTTTCATCTGCTAAAGTTATCCTCTGATTCATTAGTTTTTGTAAAATGGTTATTGTAGGTTTTAGGGTAGTGTTAAACAAGTTTATACTTCTGTAGTTTTCTGACTGTTTTTTTATCTCCTTTTTTAAATAGTAGAATTAGTTCGCTCGTTCTCCATTCTTCCGGTATTTTATTGTGTTTTATAATTTTATTAATCAATGTTGTTAATTGTTTTGTCTACAATATTTCAGTAATTCGTTTGGCATCCCGTCTTTACCTGCTGCTTTTTTAGTCTTCAGCATTTCAAGTATTTTCCACACTTCCTGTATATTTATATTAAGTTCTTGATTTGTGGTTATTTCTGGTGTTACTATGTTCTTTTGCATAGAGCTTTTTTAGGTAGTCAATCCACGTACACTTTTCTATGTGTTTTGGTTCTATTAGTTCCTTTACCTTCCTTCTTTGACCTCTTAGGAAGCTCCTTTTTTTTTGCAGACCGTAAAAATTCATGGTCCATTTCTTTCGAAAAGCCTTCCCAATGATAATTTTTTATTTTTCTTACAAGTGCATGTGTTTTGTTTCTAATTGTCGTGTAATGCCTCTTGTATATTATAAAATGGTATGCCTCTTGTGTTTTGTTCGACATGTACTTCAGGTAAGTTTTTTTCTATTCTTTACATTTTTCCTACACTTCTGTAGAAGAACTTCCTTGGACAAAGCTAAGATATTAGACTTAATTTTTTTTGCCCAGCTTTCTTCGACTCTATTACTTTCTGTGATACATGTTTCTGCTTTTTTTTCCTTTTTCTGAAGATACCTGAAAATAATATTAACTGAATAACTGAATATTGGAAGCAACATCAGTTAAGCAGAAGAATTTCACATTCGAAATGATTATATTTTCCATTAAAACAGGAGATTCAAAAATATACCTTCCAAAGAGATACAATTGTGAATGATTTGCTAGTGGATGATTACTTTTTTAGGTTTTAGTTAAACCGAACAATTGTCCAAATTGGTAATATCACTATTTGATAATACTAGTAACAATAAAAGTCAGCCTAGGTCACGAAAGATGCAGATTAACAAAAATGAATAATAAAATCATAAGTGAATAAAGAAATAATCACAAAGTCTCTAAACCAAAATACACAGACAAACATCATAGAGAAACTCAATGAAAAAATTACTAAATTCCTTCTTGGAGCACATAAATTCTGTCGTAAACACAAAAAATTCACTAACTTAAGCCAACACACTCAACAGCTAATGAATCGAAAAAACTTTTACAGTAAGACAAATTAAGCCAACAAGGCATAAGGAAATTAAATAATGGTATTTCAAACAACCAAAATAAAATATTTAATAAATTACAATAACGAAAAAAAAACGGGAAACAAAATAAAACTTTAAAAGTATTGAGAAGAAAACTGAGAAACTTCACGAAGTCACAATAGACTTTTACAGCTGTAGATCCAATAGGTCGGTATTCGTTTGGGATAGAGAACAAATGATCAACTTACATTAAAGCTATTGATCGATAAAACAGTAAAATACAATAAGCCATTGGTCCTTGGTCTGTTTGACTTCCAGAAATCATTTGACACCATTAAAATGAATGCGATTCTAGAAGCGCTTCGCAATACCTCTGATAGACTACAGATATTCCCGGTTTATATGTAATATTTACAGCAGCTCAATGACCAGCGTAAACAGCGATAATCTTAGCAAGTTTCCCATACAAAGAGGAGTAAGATAGTGTGATGCATTAATATCAAAACTATTTAATAGAGTGTAAGAACATGTTTTTAATGGGATAATAAAGGCATCGGGAAAAAATTAAACAGTCTATATGTTAATGATTAAGGAGAACAGATGATTTAAAAGAGGTTCATTCAATAATAAAAGAGCTGGAGCAAGAAACAGAACAAAGTTGGTCCGTGTATACGTTATTACAAAACGAAAATTATGAAGAATAATAAATTGAGATCCCACGTAGACAAAAGAAGAAGAGGTAAACCACCAAAACATTAAAGCGACGATACAAAAAGAAAAAGCTAATCTTAAATGACTAGAAAAATTGAAAATAATCATAAGCAGTATAAACGATCTAGCCTTATCGTAAATCATGTAATAAGAAAAAAATGAACATAATGTAGAGAAACAATGTTAAACTAAATAAAAGGGTACGACGGTAAGTGTTTTAATTTTTTTTTAATCAGTAATTTTATTTAAAAAAAAACTTGTTTTAACTTTTATTACGATTCAATGCTTCGTTATATATTTTTCTTGTATAAAACCGTATTGAGACGTGTATATTTCGTAATATGCAAGTAAGTATTGCAGTAGTAGCCTGCAGCTCGGATAAAAGCCCTTATTTTAAGTATAACAGTTTCTATATTAAATTCTCCCCGCAAATTCGTAGCAAGCATAATATCTTACCTTTCCGCTAAATCCCGCCTGTTTCTGATCGTTGAGAGCTTCTGGTGCTGAGAACGCTGGAGTGCCTGCGGTATTCGAAAGAAAAGCATCGCTACCGTGGAACTCGTTGCATACCCCTAGGTCGGCGATTTGAACTCTGCCCGCATCGCTCAGAAGCAAGTTCGCCGGTTTTATGTCTCTGTGGATTATCCTTTGGTAGTGAACTGGAAAAAGAGAATCTAATAGGAAGACGTTCTTACAATGAAATAGATATTCTTTACGGGAATTTATTTTACGGAGTTTAAGGCAGCCCAACGGTATTTTTAGAGATTTTTAGTAGGAAAACATTGTGACTCAATAAAAGATCCGGTTTTATATATAGCATGAAAAAGATTTATTTTATTGTTATAACATTACTTTATATGTATACTATAATTGTTCAATAAAACACGTTTGATGAGTGCATCGGTAACTTCATCGCCATGGAAATAAATTTAGAATTACAGTGGCGAGTAAGCCATGAGAGAAAAGAACAAGAAGAGAAAAAATATCAGAATTTATATACTACTAAAAAAATATCAGATAGTTTTAATTTCATTTGTGTTATTCAAGTTTAGGTGCTTTAAAAATACTGTGGTTTACGATGAAACAACATCATTTAACTTTGGACGAAATTAACAGGGCTGTAGCTGAGTACATGCTAGTCTCCATAGCGGCGTTTTAGAGATACTGGCAGTGCGGCTGAGCAACATCCAGGATGGGTACATGTTAACTTTGGCTAGAAGAAAATCTGCATAGTCGAAGACCACTTAGAGACTCACATCTTTTTACCGGTAATCACGGTGCAATACTAGAGTGGTGTCGTGAATGTCAAGTCTTGGGTGAAAATGGGCTACAGTTTTCTTCTTCTTCTTCTTAGCCTTCTGTCGTCCATGTTTGGACATAGTTCTGTCTTAACTCCTTTCATCGGTCATTAAAGTTTTATTTACCGTTAAATCCAGACTTGAATTTCATTCAGGTTCACGAGAGTATTGATATTTTGCCATGGCCAGCCCAATATTCAGACCTAAGTCCTGTTGGATATGAATGGTATATGCTCCAACAACGAATCACTCGTATAGGCAACATTCACAACGCATTTCGTACTCCTTAAGCATTCTTACGGAGGGTACAAAATAACATCCATGATGGAAAAGACAATTAAAAAATAATATGTCTGTTGTTCAGCTATTAGCAGCTGAGGCGTTATATAACCTAAATTAGTTAATTTTTGAATAAATAGGTGGCTAAAAAAAATCGAAAATAAATTCCTGTAATTTGATATATCAAAAATGGATGATTTGGCGTGGCGATTTGGATATAAGGATGGCTTAGTTTGTTCCTTGTGAAACAGTAGTTTTCAAGTTGCATATATAAAGAAAACTCGGTAAGATTGTCATTTGTAAAAGTAAGATCCTTCAAAAGACATTGAAGATCTTCGATGTTATCTGCCACTATCGCTGTGTCACCAGCATACCTAATTTACTAAATATGCCGTTTACATTAATACCCTTATTAGAATATGCCCATGCTTCTGCAAATGCTTTTTCTATGTAAAAGTTAAACAACATTGGAGAAACAATATACAACCTTGCATTACTCCATTTTTTATTGAGAAATCTCCCCTTTCGTTGAAATGTTGAAGACGTGTTGTTGCGGTCTGGTTCCAAATACAAATTGACAATAACTCTTTTCTATCCTCATAGTCGATGATAAGGAGAAATTTTTCCTTTCTTTGATTTAATTAATTCTATATTAATGTTTGCATACTGAAGATCGTCTCCCTCGTGCCAAGTCCATTTTTGAAACCAAACTGACTCCAGCAACTGACCTCTACACATTTCTTAAATAATCTGGTGTGTAGAATACTCAAAAAAGTTTTAAAAAGTGGCTCTTAAGACTTATTAACCGGTGGTCCCTGCAGAGCGGTGTTTTGAAGAGGACAATAAATGTAGTTTTTGGTAATTGGTGATTACGTATCTCGAGTACACTACAAGCAGTTTGAAAGTTCTTATACATAACACCAATTCGAAAAATTCCGTTCTGATTGCCTTGAGCACAAATAAAAAGAAGACATATGTATATATCACTAGAAACATCACAGACATATCACTAAAAAGAATCATTGAGTTGTTGCAATACAATGATCATCAGTTGAAACTTTGTACTGCATCTACTAAAAGTGACGGCTCTTTTAAAAGGTATGCAAACGATATACATTATAAATATTATGTTCTACATTTGCTTGTCAAATAGCATTTTTCAACCACTATATTTATCTTGTTGCAGTTAAAAAGATATTTTTACCACCGATTCAGATCAAAATAGGAATCGTTATATTCGTAAAAGCGGTAAACTCAGATGGAAACGAATTCAAGGAATTGAGTCGTACTTTTTCGCGATAAAACGGTATAAAAATACATGAAGTTAAATCCTTTTCCGAATGTATTTCTATTGAAAGTTCATTTTATATTATTTATTTTACATAAATATTTCAATGGATAGAACATTCGTTGTTTGATTGTGTATATACGGTTCCAAAATGCATTCATCGATATAGAGCTTATGCCATGGTATTGTTTAAAAACAGTTATTAAACATGTTGGAATTCATCGATCTGAAAATTGGGACAAACTATCTAAAGACATGTTTAACGATTTGCATCGTTTAAAGGTTCGAATGACATTAAAAATTTATTTTTTACTTTTCCAGATAGAAAAATTGGAGACCAATCACCAAATGGGAGAATTTTTTTTTAATTTTTAAGATAAATTAAAGACATTTTTTTTTTTTCAAAAAACCTGCGTTTTTCAAGTATCCAAAAATAATGAAAATTGCGGTATTTTCAGTTTTTTAATTTTTAACGCAAATAAACACCAAATTTTAAATGAAAATTATCCGAAAACGCTAACTAGCTTTTAAAAACTGTTGACAATAATGGATTCAGCGTCCTCGAATTAGGTTTATCCACCAGATCCGCAGCTTAACGTATTTTACAACTGTGTCATCACACTAAATTGTTAAACATGCAATGGGAAATGACGTATATACCATTATTTTAGCTTTAAATAAAAAAAACGTCAATTCTAATCCTCAGTGTTCCGTTTTAAAACATTGAAAACAAATATTCTGTAATTATCACATCTATTATTTACTATACATATTATAAAAACGCGTAGGCAAAGAAGAATTTATTTCTGTCATCATTTCTGTGCACATTTTTTTACTCTTCAAAGCACCGCCAAATTGTCGTTTTCTCTAACTTTCGTACCTAAAGGCATTTTTTCCGCTATACTGCTACCTGGGAATAATTTGTCTTGAGCTAAACCGCCGTTTTAATTTTGTTGTGTTTTGTAATAAACCGTTTCAGCTTTTTAAAGGCGTACCTAATTTTAAACAACGGAAATATTTCCAAACAATAAACTTTGTAAAAAGCATTTAAAAACCGTGGAACGTTTACGATGTAAAGCCGAGGGTAGTCGGATCATTTTTGTTTAAAATAAGCCTCTTAAAACGAAATGATCATAAAGTGGATATAAAGCAGAATATGACATTTTAACGAGAAATTTTGATGTGTTATTGATATGGTATACATTAGATTTACTAGAAATTGCAGTCTCTAATTAACTTTTTAAAGACAATTTTTATTATCACTTTTACGTTTTGAGTTCCTTCAATATAATAATATAAACGAGAGAGGATGAACTTGAAATAAAAGTGTAATGAAGTAAAAAAGTATACTAAATTCTCAGAAAATAAAGTAAAGTGGATGTGATTCCACAAAATAATAATATTTCCTTTAAAATGTATACTTACGATACTCTATACCCAAAACAACATCCCTAAAGTACGTCCAGGCCTTATCTTCATCCAATGGCGTATCGGTGGGAATCTCTAATACTTGCCCACCTTCTAGTAACTCAAACACAAGATATAAATGATCTTCAACTGGATCGTCCAAGACTTCCACCAATTTTACAACGTTGGGGTGGTCTAATTTTTTCAAAATTGCGATTTCTCGATAAACTTTTTGGAAGGGGTGGTTGATGGGCGACGAATTTGAGCGCCCGTCTTTACGTACCGGTGGCAAACGGCCGAACATGCCAGCTTTTTTAAGCAGTTTTTTCTTGGAGAGTATCTTCATAGCCTGTAATTAAGACAAGAATTTATTTTATAGCGTAAAAGTTTATTAAATCGATAAAAAAGCTATAAAATTATATTCAGATATGAACAAAGCGACTATGAAAGTTTCTGAGCATTAGTAGCTTGCTTTAAAAAAAACCAATATTTGTTTTACTCCGTTTTCTTACTCCAAAGAGTACGAAAACGCCGAAACTCGGTAATTGGAATGTTAACTCCATTCACGAAGAAACGACGATCCACAATGTAATACATTAAATGCACTGATTTAAAGTTAATATAATGAGACCAGATGGTCTAGATCTGGTGAAATTGAAACTGACTAAACCAAATAGTAGGGTTTTGTTCCTGTTTCGGATAGAATAATCGTGATGATGACAGCACTAGTATGATCAAAAACTCCTATGGAAGGTTGTCACTCCATCTTTTGCACGGTTGTCCGCTACTTCTTCTGCCGATTGGAGACTTATCTCTTGCTATTTTGACGAGACGGGTCTCGTCCATTCTCCTATGTGGTTATTCCATTCTTTTTTTCCATTTTGTGTCCATTCATTTATACACTATACATTACATTTTCTTCTAATGTCTTCACTTTTCTTTCGATCTTTCAGCGTATTTCCTCTAATTATTCTCAGTACTCTCATCTCTGCCGTTTCCACCATCAATTTCTATTTTAGTTTTCTGAGAAGATATTGTCATATTAAATTCTTTTGCTCTTATGTTAACTCTATGTACTGTATCCGCGTCACAGAGTGTTTTTATTTTTGTTTTCCGTTTTGCATTCTCTTCCTTTAACGTGAAATCTATGATTTTTTTCACAGGTAGACTGGGTATATATAATACAGGCCATATTATCAAAGGAAGGCTTAAATTAATATTTATTACATTAACCAGAAGATCCAAAAATTATTTATGAATTTAAGTTTGTATTTAGTTTTGGATTTCCCCCTCCCCCTGGAAGAAAAAAAAGAGGTAGACCTCGACACTCATGGAATTAAGGAATTAGAAGAGCGATGGAATCGAGAGGTTTGGAGGAGAAGCATGCCTTGGACTGGGAGGATTGGCGGTGGAGAACGGGAATACAATAAGTTTGGATTTAAAAGTACTATAAACATGCGAGAGATAATATTTCATAGGATTAAATAGGCAATAGTCAATGGGATTTATTGTACAACTCAATAAACCACCCTTTATTCCATAAATTACAAGAAGACCTTCGATAAGATTCGCTATAATGACACATACAAATAGTTACAAAATTATCCAAACATCAAATTTTTACTTCTCCAAAATAACGATTAGTGCCAATTTTGCTCCCAAAAAATGAGAAAATGAGAAATTATTTTTATTGTTTAGTCTATAAAAACGATTAGCAACGACGACACTGTTTAGAACGAAAAGTTAATAAACCGAACATATTGTGGTTCTGCTTTTCTATCTCCCATATCACTCCGGGTCAACTGTAAACAAATGAAAACTGAGTACAAACAAAGCATGCATATTTCTCTTTTGATTATGAATACAGAAGAGCTGTAGTGGTGGAAAATTACTTTTTGTAATAGTGTCTATTTTAAAATACAGGTAGGAATGTTTTCAAACAACGTTTTGCCTCGTTTGGCATTTTGAAATACTGTATTTTTTGTTGACTAAATGCTAAACATTATTAACATCATCACATAAATTTTACTGTTTAATTTATATAGGAATATCAAAAAGTACAATGCTAGAACTTATCTAATATACTATAATATGAAATAAACTTTTTCTTTTATTCTCAATTTAATTTAAATGCACAATACCTCACAACTTGTATCCAATTTTTTAGCAAGTCTGTGAATTTACGTATAAATTGGACTAGAAAACTCAGAGGAAAATCTCTAAATACGTTATACATTTAATTGAACTAGAGTTTGGACGAAGATTGATTGCCTCGGAGGACCATTTGCAATTCTCTGCATACGAAGCTGTTCTGACCTTTTTACATGATCATGCAATCTGACTAAATAAGTAATCAATAATGTGAGGATTACATTCGAATTATTACCTATAAATGTTTGTAATATTTGTCGTTGTTTTAACAAAGCATTATGTACGTTTTTGATACTTGCTCTTCAATAAAAGTGCTCTATTTTGTTTTATACTGTAACACGGTATGCTACAAAAAGAGCTTAAGAATATCTATACAAAAATAAATTGCCTCTACATCGTATACTACAACGTTGAGTCTTAATCATTTTTATGACCAATTTTCTTCCTTACTGCAATATAATAACTTTTCGATTGAAAACAAATAGCTTTTATTATCGCAGGATGTTGTGCAACGGCAATTATATGCACCATAAAGTTCAGTCTGCAATAAATTTGAGAAAATCAATTTTACTCCAAGCTGTTTACGTGGACACATAGAAAATTTTCCTTGTTGCACTGACATAAAGAGTATTGCAATTTTTCATATTTTGTTTATACAGTCCATAATTTTTCTTTATGTTGTATTTTCTTTTTAGAATTATGTATGATTGTTCCGTGGGTATAAGGTTATTTTTTTAATAAAATTGTGGAAGTGGTACTAATGTCAGAAAATGAAGAAACAGTGCATTGTTGAAATGTTTATATAAAAAAAGAGATATTTAATATTGCACAAATTAAACGACTTTCAAAGTACTTAGTCGCAACATGAAAATATGGGGGAAACTAACTGATAGACAGATTTAAGAACCTGGAATATCCTAAAATATTCACCAATTTGGATTTATGTCATGCATGTCCAAGGAAATGAGCAAAATATAGTCACTGTTATTACTATTTACAATTTTTTACGTTCTATATGGGTAAAATAACGAAAGTTATGCAAATTCATTCAAATTTTTTTCGTATTTATTATTTATTTACTATTTATTACCAATTTACTTGACAAATAATGGCATCAACACCCAACAATAGAGCCAGAAACATCGGCCACCAATTCACGGTTGATAACTCTACCTTTGAAGTAGTGGACAAATTCACATACTTAGGCTCCCTGATCACCAACGAGAACGTCATGACGGAAGAAATCAAGCGAAGAATAATCCTAGCAAACAAATGCTATTTTGGACTGTGTAGACATATGAGAAGCAGAAACTTAAGCCAAAAAACAAAAATAACCATATACAAAACTCTTATACAACCAGTGTTGACATATGGGTCGGAGACATGGACCATTTCCAAGGCAGATGAAAATCTTCTGCTTATATTTGAACGAAGCATCCTGAGAAGAATATTCGGTGGCATCTGTGAAAATGGTGTTTGGAGAAGGAGGTACAACTACGAGATATATCACAGATATAAACATATATCTGGTGGTAAAGACGTAGTATCCTTTATAAAAATAGGAATACTAAGATGGGCAGGACATCTGGCAAGATCACAACAGAACAACCCTCCTAGAATAATCCTTATGTCACAACCTGTGGGAAGTAGAAGTAGGGGTAGGCCAAAACTCAGTTGGGGGGATGGTGTAGATGAGGATGGTAGATAAATAGGCGCAGCAAACTGGCAACAGTTAGCAATGGATAGAACTGACTGGAGTAATAGACTTGGGAAGGTCGAGGCTCTTTTATAGGGCTGTAGCACCAATGATGATGATGATATTTCCTAAACATTCTGCAAATACATTAGCTTTTTTATTGTCAGTCTGTGCCCAGCTTCCATCAGGTTTTATTATTATATTTTTATTGTTTTATTTTATTATTATTGGAGGAATTGGTAGTGCCGGTTTTTTTGAATATTTTAGCTGCTTTTCACATAGAATAGTCATCTGGAGAGAGATTGTTAATATAAACATTAAAGGTGTCATTACCAGCTTGATTTAGCGCTGACGTTAACTGGTGTGTTAGTCTATTTAGCTGTGTCTTATCGAGTGGATTTCGGGACCTTTGCTATTTGGCACCCGCTCTCCTTTTTCGTTTAGAATTTGTTTGATACATAATAGCACATTGTTATTTTCAAGATTACCCTTTTTACTTTTAGGAGTATATTCCCAAGCAGCGTTTTGTATTACAACCGTTGGCTTTAAATTGTCCCCAGTTTGTTTTTTTGTTAGCTGGTCTTAATGGTTGTTGATGATATATTGTAGTTGTGCTTAATGTTATTATTGCAAATTTAAATATTACAAAATCTAGAAGATCCGGAATTTTGTTGTTATCTGCTGGCCAGTATTTTGGTTGCCCCGTTGATAAAAATAATGAATTGTTTTTGTGTAATAATCGAAGTAGGTTTCTACCTTTCGTTGTAGTTAGTCGTGATCCCCATAGAGTATTTTTGGCATTTCAATCGCCTGCTACCAGAAAGTGCGAGCCAAGAGTTTGGAAGAAGATGTCGTATTCTTCAACTAGGATATTATATCTAGGAGGTGAAAAAATAGCTGCGGCAATCAATGGCCACGAGAACGTTGTTATTTTGGTTGGAGTGCTCTGAATTTTATGTGTAGAATATTTTTGTAAAACTTTATGTTTAACAGATGATATGATTGCAGATCCTGCATGGGCTGTTCCGTCGGGATGGTGGGTAGATTCATTAAGTCAATTTAAACAGTTCAATTTGTTTTTTCAAAATTTAATCCTATAAGAAAATAACAAAAATAGAAGGATTCTAGGTCGCTTAAACGCTAGAAGAAGAGTGGTTCCATTAAATAGAATTGTTAAAGTTTTATAATTTGTTGCAAAATTTCAAGATTTTTAAGCTAATAAAATAATTATTACTTTTTTACATCGACACATCGAGTTTCAATTTTTTTTTATTTAAAGAGTTGGTATTTTAACGTAAATTTTAAAAAAAGTTGCCCTCCGACTCTGAAACGATATTAGTTCATTTTTTTAAACATTCCACACAGTTTCTCTCTACAAATCACAGCAGGCGAAATTTTACACAAATTTGAAAGACTTATTTACAAACTGTATTTACAGAAAAAATATTTATTTACTAACATATAGCATTATTAATAATTTTGTAATAATTATTAATTTAGTTATAATTTGTAATAATTTGTAATAATTATTAATTTAGTTATATTTATTATTATTTTTCTTATTATATTTAGTTATATTTATTATATTTATTATTATTTATTTAGAGTTGGCATTCAAATTTCCTACTGTCTGGATGTAGTAAAACTCGAGTAGAGACTTATATTCCCGGTTGGTAATTTAACAGCATTCACATGCTGCCATACAATTGAATACCTTCAAATGGTTACATCTATTTAAATTCAACTACTGTTTGGTTCTGAGGCTATTTAGCAAGTCCGAAAACTTATATGGTACAGCCAACTCCCCAAAATGATCCATTTTTAAGTTTAGTTATGATACACTAAATATGCTACCTATATGTAGAATAAAAATGTACGACCTTTTCATGATTCTATTTGATAGAAAAGTATTTTTCGATCATTTAAATGTCGCTCTAAATTTAAATAAAAAATTTGTTGACTGTAGCAAGTTTTGGGATACACAAATTGAGTTGTTTAAAAACTACTAAATGAATCATTTTGTTATTTTTATCACAGATATGATTATTCATTACATTCTCTTCTTTGGTGCAAAATTGAAAATAAAATCATTTTTACAAGGGTTATTAACAATTTATTCCATTTTAATTTTTATCTCTTTTTAACGTTTATTAAAAAACAATTGCAAAAAAAGCTTTTTACAATAGCTCATTTTTAAGGTTTTTTTTAATAATTCAACGGATTGTTATTTTAGTTTTATGATAAAACATAATGGTTTTAATTTATAGAAAAAATTTCAAAAAGGCAGCCTTTGTAAATTGTTAATAAATAAACATATACGAAAAAAATTTTGATGAATTTGCATAACTTTTTTTATTCTACCCATATAGAACACAAAAGAGTTAGGTACTAGTTACAGCGATTGTTTTGATAAATTCCCAATCTACTCATGTCTAATCAACAACAGATTCAATTTCCATTTGCTGCTGTAAAACTGTATGAATACAGAAACAAACGCTTATATGTTGTTAATTTACATAAAGGAAGCATAATTGTCCTAGAGTTCCTCGGGAAGCTCTGTGGTGTTCACTCAAAGTCCCATGTGAAAATGTGGAAAATTGTGGCAGATGTTTATAAAGAACCATTATTAGAACATTGAAGAAAACCCTTTCTTAAAAAATGTATCAGAAAACGCGACAAATTTTAATCGATGTGCATCCGCCAGGAATTTGGTCGAGCACACTCACCAAATATTAAAGTACTAATTCAAGAAAATGTGTTTTAGAACTACCAGAGGGCCATCCTAAACAATATTCTTTGAAAGTTCCTTTAATTAAGTATTATACTTTGACTAGACCTTTGCATATTTTTTAAACGAAGTAATATCATTTTTATAAAAAATAGTTGTAAAATTTTGAAAAAATTTTAAAAGTTGAAAAATAAGATTTTATTCCCTCTTTCACATGATAACAAATATTCAATCCAAAAGAACTATGACACAATAAAATATTTATTGGTACTTCTATATTAGTTTAGAAAACTTTCAATTTAATTTTTACAAAGGATTTTTTTTCCGATTAAAATAAAGATCAAAAAGTTTTGACACCCTCTCATTTACAAATCTATTTCGGACGTGTGTTGACAATATTGATTTTTTACCTCAACAATACAGACCAACGATTTGTAAAAACAAACGACTGCAATTAAAAGAAGAATGCACACAGTGAGCGTTGATTTGTAGAAATGTTAGGTCGTAGAGATAAAAAATGAATGGGCATGTATTTCCAATAGGTCTGTTTTTACAAATGATCATCTATTACAGGTTTTCTTTCGTACAAATAATAGATAATGTTAGAAAATCATGTGTGTAGAATTTATATAAATTAATAAAAACGACGTATACAAAGGAAAAGTAAACTTTTAAAATATAAATAAGTCAAGTGAAAAGAAAAAATAAAATATTTTAGTCTGGAGCAAATTTCTTCCGGAAGCTCATGAAAATATATCAATATATTAACTGAACAATATAATAGCAACTTTTTAATTTATGTTCTTACGAATAATAATATTCTAAGCTAAAATACATAAACCCGGTCTAGCTGTATCTATTATTATAAATCTAAGTAATAAAAATACTTACGTAATGAGTATCATCCTCCTCATTGTATGCAAGCTTCACAATTCCATACGATCCCTGTAAATAATAGAATTTTAAAATAGAAACTTTGTTTCATCTGACTATTAAATGTAATATAAGATATTAAACTAGCATTTAAAATGCAGAATTTTATAGTATTTTTTTTTTTAATTAGATGCATAGTAGTGGCATCATTTTAACACTTTTTTGTGGCAGTCCAGCGCTGTCTCGAATAGAGAGCTGGTCTATTTTTCATGCCAGTGGCCCTCGTCCGCGTTCCCTCTAACCCTGCGCCAGCGGTTGTAGACACGTGTAAACACATCGTTCCAGTCGGTAGTGTACCTGGTGGTGTGCCAGTGAGAACACCAGCTACTGGATACGTGTAAACGTGCCTGTCCAGCGCTGTCCTAGTCAAGCACTGTCATACCAGTGAGACTAGCGCCAGATACTGAATACGTGTAAACGTGCCTTTCTTCATGATTACAATGCTTAAAGTATTAGTAGAAAGATAATCTTTGAGCAAATTTTTCTTTTGATTTCTTTTTCTTATTTACTTTAATTTAGATATCTTTGTATATGTATAATTTAGTTTTTTTCTCTTACTTCAAACATTTTGTTTTGTTATTTTTGTTCTGTTTTTTTTTGTTGGTTTAATTTTTTTTTTAGTTTTGTATTTTTTCTTTTATTTTTTCGGTCCCACTTACAAAATCGAACTTGTTGCAGGTTGAACTAGGTTCGTAATTTGCAATTTCATTTTGCACCTCTTCGTGTGACTATATAAGCAGTACAATATATTAATATTCTTATTGAATATTATACAGTTTAAATTTATGGGCAGGTAAATTTTTTTATTAATTACTTCATTATAAAATATCTAACAGCATTATAAATAAACAGCAACGCTGATTTTAAAATGAAAACTTCTAAAGTCCTGCTTAAAAAACACTTTTCTAGACGGGTTCTTGTGTGGTAATTCAATTATAGTAATGAATCGCCTCTTTATGTATTGTAATCGCTTTATTAGAATCTGTATTGAAATTTTGTCGTCGTCTGTTCGTCCGACTTTCTGTGTCTTGGAATCTTATATATAGATTCCTCTTGGTTTCCAATAGAATCCTATTGAACTTGGTGTTGAAGGATTTGTTCTTATCTTATTCGTTTGTCTTTTCTCTTTCATAAAAAAAGGTCTAGTCTTGAAACTTAGGACATATTATATTCCCCCTAAAGACTAAAGACGAACTCTATTAAATTCGGGCAATAGGTTTTCTTTCTTAATTTCGATTTTGCTTTTTCGTTTTCGTAAGTCTTAGGTTTCTCTCAGTGAAAGGAAAAATATCCAACTTGGCGCCATAGATCTACTGTCAAGTTCAAGAATTCTGCCAGTCCCTCGAGATTCTGTCGAATCCTACCTATAAAAGTTTTTACTTCTGTCAGCACTCTTTTGACTGCAGCATTCATTTTTTTCTTCTAAAAAGGTAGGTATTTATTTTATTTAGGTTTATTTTCATAAAAGGTAAAAGGATCTTCCATTTAAAACACATAAAGAATAAAAAGGTAACAACCTAAATTTGCTCTAACAAAGCTACCAGAACAGTGTTCTCTACTACTAGAATCATAGTTAAAAACTTCTTCTCGTTTGTGGATCTTGACCTACTTAATAAAGTTCTTCCATGCTTCCCTGTCGAATAGTTTTCTTCGCCACTGCCTGATGTATATGGTTTTGAGATCTTCCTTGCTTCGGGTTTCCATCTCTCGATTACTTTTACAGGCATTCATCTGGCATTTATCTGGCATTCTTTCTAAGTGGCCAAGCTAGTTTAGTCTTTGTGACTTTACAAATCTAACGATATATGCGCTCTGCATTAATTCCTCCAAGTTATAGTTCATTTTTATTCTTCACGAACCATCGCTATAATGGGTTGGGCCAAATATTTTTGATTTTTTTCGGCGGTTGAAAGGGTCCACGTTTAACATGCATATTTGACCGCTGGTATAATTACTGCTTGGGAAATTATAAGCTTAGACTCACGATTCAGTACCTTACTTTTTATTATGTCTTCGTATGTATAAAAGCACTTATTACCGTTAAGAATCCGTGCTTGTATTTCTTGACTGACGTTGTTGCTGTCATTTCTTATTGAGCCTAGGTAGGGAAAGGTGGAGGCATATTCGTGGGTATGGTTGTCTACCTTTAGATTTTCATGTTGACCCGACTTTGTGCATTCCATATATTTTGTTTTCCTTTCATTTATATTTAGACCAAATAAAGCGGCTTCCCGTTCCAAATCTTACAGCTTTTTCGCTTAATACTTCTATTGTGGCTTATTATGGCAATATCATCAGTATATGCGCATATTTGAGTGGACCTTGTATTATTACAGCCATTCATGTCTAGTTTTCTGATAATAGCTTCCAAACAGTTATCAAACAGACGCTTCAAAATCAAACAGGATGAAGCATACTCTGATTTGAGACATATTAGGGCTAATGTCCTACAATGAAGTATCCTTGGACCAGTTCTGTACATTTTATACACTCTTAGACTAAAGTCCCTTGAATTAAACCCTGCTGAAATAAATCAGGATACTATGCCACATTCGCTAATGATGTAATATAGCATGAAATAATTATGAAGAATCAGAGAATAAGCTGCAGAACTGCTTGGATCGGATGAAAAAATTGACAAACTATAGTAAAATAAAGGAGGTCTAGGTTCACCACTTTGATGCCCACCACATCGGTTGGTGGGCATCATAGCAGGATCGGGTTTAAATCTGACCTGGCTCTTGGTTCCCACGCATCAGTTTTTCAGGCCGAGATCTTCGCGATCCTGGTATGTGCTCAGGAGATAATAGATAGGGCCCAGGCAGGACTATCTCTATATGCTCTGACAGTCAAGTAGCGCTAAGGGCTTTGGAAGCGTTTAAAGTCAGTTCTTAGCTGGTTCTTAAGTGTAGGGAAGCACTTGCTGATGTTGCGCCGACCAATAGAGTTATTTTACCGGCCACTGTAGACTCAGGCTTATCTTCATCTGCTTGGATTGGCGGATAGCCCATGGTAACGTCTTTGTAATGAGGAAGAGATAACCTGACGTGTCCTTTGGAAGAGCCCGGCACTAGCCTATCAGAGACTTGTGGCTTTCTGTAAGGGCACAAGGTTACTAAAGGAATAAACGCTCGGAACGACAGATTTGAAGCCCCTGTTGATTATAGCAGATATGGGAACGCGGAGCAGCCAGGGCAACAGAAACGCCCTAGACTAGGTCCTCACGGTCTAGTCCGTATGATAGGAGTAATACGATGGACTCGTTTTAGAAAATCTAGGTGTCTGAAAGACTCATAAATGAGAACTGTCCTGACCTACCAAAACCATAACAGGTAAAGAGTGCATGTTATAAACAAAAGACTAAAATTTAAATAAAAAATATCTATTGGTTGCTTGAACGTGACTTCAAATTATCCATTTATAACAAACTGCTGCTCTTCAATCAAATTCGCAAGCCTATTTGGAGTTGCGCAAGTAAAGGTAACTTACAGTTTATCCAACGTTTCCGGATAGTACAGAATATCATATAAGAAACAGTAACATCGTCTGGAAACATGAGTGAAGCAGTGAAATCACCAAAACACAGAGCAGAGTGTGGTAGTACTCACGTTAATATTTGTTCACGATAGTTTTGATAGTTTAGGTTGGAAAAGTTTTATCAGTAAACAGTTTCCAATATTACTTAGAAAGAAATATTAGAGAATATTAAAAAAACGTTGAAAAATAAACGGATTTTGAACTGCGGCAAATAAGAATTTTGTTGCAAATTAACAATGTTAAAAAATAATGTTGTAATTCGTATTTAATATTATTACATAAACTAAAATAGTCAACCACATAGTCGAAACTTTTTTATACGAACAATTTTATTATAATTTACAATGTGTAATAAATTAAAAATTCAACTGGCTTGTGTATATTATTTTATCTACCACAAGCAATATTTATCGTACAGAAAAACTATAACAAACATTTCGTGTTGAATGTTGCCACTAGATATTTTAAAACAATGTACTCAGTTGTTTTTGACGTAGATACAAATGCTATTTTACATGCTGATAAACATTTTTACAGTTCTAACAACGTAAATATTATGTTCTTATTTGGTAATATTATAAAAACATATTTTTTAACATCTGGCTATGGGGTCAAGGAAGCAGTTATATTTAAAAGTTCAAAATCCGCATAATGGGTGGGAAATATTTTTAAAATATTTTTATGTATATATGTCAAAGGTTATACAACACATTGAACATTAAATAATTAAAGGAATGTAAGATAAAGACATTGTAAGTCGTATTAAACTACAAATAAAAATACTTTTTAGATATGATGATTATTCAGCAAAAAACTTGTTTCTCATTTTTAGCCGAATCACAAATATTGGAATTATCTAGCCTTAATACCTTCTGGAATGGATGAAAATGACCTAACTGAACCATAAACCCTTATCTATCACGATAGAATTCATTTGTCGTCCAATTGTCCAATTCGCAGTCGTAGATCTACGAAGGATTTTAATTGATTACTATTTAAATGGGAATAAGCCACAATTAAAGGTTAATTAATTAACCTTTAATTGTGGCTTATTCCCATTTAAATGGTAATTAATTTAAAATGCCACAAGAAAATAGCTTCAGAACAATATTAAGGATTTTAATAAAACAAATATTTCTGGATTTACTGATGATCCTATTCTAGAATTAATTAAGATGTCCGTCAAGATAAAAGTTCTTTCGTGAAA
Organism: Diabrotica undecimpunctata; assembly: GCF_040954645.1. NCBI lineage: Eukaryota > Metazoa > Arthropoda > Insecta > Coleoptera > Chrysomelidae > Diabrotica > Diabrotica undecimpunctata. The sequence goes on from NC_092805.1 coordinate 175,607,669, forward strand.
CAAAAACTGTGTAAAATTTAATCTTATTTACGTTATTTTGAAACCATTTTTTAAATTGGTGTTGAACATCCATTGGAAGAAGCTTATAGAAACCTTCAGTTTGTAAGTGAAAGAAATAAAAAAAGCTCTACGCCCAAACTATAGATAGAATGTAAAAATCATATATTCTTAATATAATTTTTCCTCATGTTCGTTGTACTGTAAAGAGAATACAGATATGACTTACCTGACCGATGCTGTCCATAAGTCTGTACTGATTGAGTTGCAGGTACATACCTGATTTTTCAATACTAACTCTTCGGGACTCTCTTAAAGGTTGCCTTTTTCTACTACTTCTAGGACTATTTGTTGGGCTACAGTAAGGAGACAACTGACAATTCGAAAATAAATGCCTACTGTCTGCACCCACTGTAACAACAAAGATAATAAGTTAGTATATCAGCCATAGTATAAGGCATTAACGATCAAAAATATAGAAATACAAGGTAGATTAAAAATCGTAAAACAAAGTCCTTCTGTCTCTATTATCATATTCTTTCGGACAGTAAATAATATTCAAGTTTGCAGGTTGGCAAAGAGTATGACCGTTAATTAAATCTAAAATATATTCAACAGTTGAATTGCAGAGGTTTGATCGGTCAATAATTGGCAAATGAAAGACGTCAACTATATTGGTTATTCATTGGTTTAATAGAATACGTTTAGCTTTTAATATTATTTAAAAGCATCCTCAGTTCTCTACAAAAAGTAATGATGTACTCTGTGGAACAGAGTTCCTACTTACAAAACAATTTGTAGGTTTTTATGATGTTCTGAAAACTCTACAACTTAACATTAAAACTTAACAAACTAAACTTAATGACAGCACTAATGCTTATTAATTTCATTTTTAGGTAATTTTTATTTTGACCGATGGCTTCATTAGGATGTATTGCTTCCAATGGTCAAACGACACTAGATGCTTTCGGTTATTTTGCTGTCCGTTGTTGATTGTCATAGCTCCACATGTGGCTTACTTTCGTACATGTGCTTTTTGGAATGCAGTGAGGTATGATTATCGAGGGAATTGGTAAAAGAAACAAGCGTTTTAAACGATAAAGAAGAAGAAAAAGTTCTCAATGGCTGATCTTTTATTTAGTGAAGTTGGATGTATTAGAATTTGGCACATTTCAAGGAGGAATCACTTATGATAATTTTGTTCTTTACACAGTATTTTGGCATTAGTAAAATCGATACTGTGGTTGAGATGACATGTTGTGCAAGGGCACAACATGGTTTAGAAATCCTAATGTCGCTTTTGTGGGAGGTTAGTCGACCTTGAAGAGAGCGGCTGGTCTGGCCAATGTAGCATGAGTTGCACTTTGCATAGGGTATATGATACACGACATTAGTTTAATACGCGAACTGGGCGAATGGGCGAATAACGAATTGAGGATGCTTCTAAATAATAATAAAAGCGAAACGTTTTTTTATTTTTGTTTTGTTTTGTTTCTATACATTTCTTTCATAATATTGACTATTGCCTGCTCAACTTAAAGTTCTTGCAAAACTTTGCATAATTTTCACCTTGGTACGTTATCATATATCTTCCTTAAGTCTATAAGGTCCTTTTTTATATTAAAATTAAAAAGTTTATAAGAAATGTTGTCGCGATAACAATATGTGACTTCGTAGTCAAATAAGTCTTTTATTGAAGTCTTTGATTGTATTCTTCAGTACTGTTCCAAATGTATCCCCTTCTTTAATTTATTTTGTGTATTTTTTTCGTATTGGATTGTTTTATTGTGAAGTTGGGCCTTAAGAGCAATTATTAATTCTAAACCTATCAGATCTTTTATTCCTAACTTGCAATTTGTATTAAATACACATATACCGTAATACACAAATAAAATACTTCTTTCTTAAACGGAAGTAAGCGTTTCTACTACTCTAGATAGTGTTTTATCAGCAAAACATACTTTATAGAGTATGTTTCGCTAGATATGAGTTTGTCAAAACCTCTTTTCTATTATAAAACACCGTATTGTTTCAAGAACTAAGAAATAATGAATGAAAATCCACAGTGCCCGTTTTTAGTTGTTATTAATTTATTTTTTTATCTCCGTTTAATAAATAATATTATGAGCCTATTCGTAATGTTATAAAGTTGCGGCGGGATCAAGAAGAAAAACTGTACACCGAAATTAAATAGGGCATTGACGGCATATTTACGATAGCAATAAAACACGAACGTGACGTTGAGAAAGAGGCTACATCTCTTGAAAAGGCAAAGTTATAGGCCATTTCGAGTAAATGTATGATATAATAACTAAAGAGTATTAAAGAGCTGAATATAAATTTGGTACAATGGAAAAGTGCTTTTCATTTAAAATAAGAAATGTCTAATAGGGGAAATTGATAGTCAGAGTGAGACGATGAATTGGATTATAAAACAAGTGGTTCAATTTAACACTTTAACGGCAAGAACGATCTACATAGGGAAGGAAATATTATTACCGACCTTTATGGAAATCAATAAAAAACATTTACGTCATACATTCGACGTAAGTGATTTAGTGACAGTTGGAAATAGCAATAGTATTACGCGAGATCAAATCAGGACCGAATCTTTTAAAATACTAAACAGGATGGTGGACATAGAACCATTTTACTGATCTATAAGCTTCTGCCATATATAGTTAAGTTGGAGGGCCCGTTAGCTTTTTCTAGATCCTTCAGTAGAAGAATATTGGATGATCCACTTGCCCAATATTTTCCAATATTAATGTTAAACTAGTGTGTATGTGGAACATATTCGTTTCACATTATTGATGATCAATCAAAATACTCAATAGAAGCTTATTAAATATAAAGCTTTTTTACGCAAACACAAGCATTAGGGCACGTTTCGAAATCCCGTCTTAAAGGATAAAATAACAATCACTCTCAAACAAGTAACATACCATTGTAGCTTCCTTGGCAGCCCTCCAACACCATTAATCATATGTAGATTACAAAGTCGTAAAACTGCTGCTTTATTGACAACGCCCATAAAGCACACTACAATTTTAATTTAACTGCCGTGTAAAAGGACCATGAAAATTCTAACAAGCTTTTAATAATAGCTTCTTTTAACGGGCTACCACTAACCGTTAAAATGCAATTAGCAGGATCTGCAGGAATATTAATGAAATTTATTGTATTGTAAATTAAAAATATCCGTCGTTAGTTTTATTTATTATGGTACAAGTAGAGTCAGTTAATGGTTTATACCATTAAAAGTAAAATGTCACAAATTACTATTAATTAGCGTCATAAATTAATTTTACATACGACAAAAGATTTTAAATATTCGAAACCTGGAATAAAGATGAATTTCAGTATATCCCCCATGGTTTTAACAGATATTCAATCATTGTTTATTTATTGATCCTACGATCTGATAGGGCATAAAATGCGAAAAGAAGAAGATTTTTTATTTATTTACGGGCAAACCCACTTCTATAAAAATAAATAATATATTTTTTACAATAGAGCATAATATTAAATAAAAAAGAGTAAATGATGTCTTAAATATACCGTTCATATCAGAAAGATCACCATGGAAATGGTTATCCCATTCTATATATTCAAGACATATCGGTGAATTGCTAGAAAAGTTCTATTATGGAAATCATAATAATATTGTTGCCAGAAATTGAAAACAACGCTTCGCTGTAAGGTAGTTAACAGCGGAGGATGATGGGAGTCCGGTGAAATTAGAATATCATTAGCTTCCGAAATATCACACTCTGTCGCTATTGCGTCTATACGAAGAGATGTTAGAGTTGCTTTCTAAGACAGAAAAGATTTATTTTCACGTTCAGAGCGATTGCGAAAGCCGTTCTGATGAGGCCTATTAGGCCGAAATACGTATAAGCGGATGCGCAAGCGCCTTGTACGTTAAATCAAATCTTAACTGTCTTTTCCTTTTACTTTTCCTTTGATATACTCTGTACGAGTACTAGACACCAATTCGCTAAGAATTTTGCTTAGTTGAGGAGATAATGTTGTGGAATGCAATTTTTAGATTCCCCATGTCTCTCATAACATCTTTATCAACGTCTGTTTTGCCTTGCAATTCTCAGAAGGCAGAGATTAAAGCAAAATTCTGCGAATCGATAATAATAGATTATAATAAACGCCGCCAACACTCCTTGTCTTATTGTAAAGATTCAACAATAAACAAATGCATTGTACAACAAAAAAAACCGATAATAATAGATTATAATCAACATATTTATCGTGTTGACATAGATTTAAACATATTTTATAAAAGCAAACGGTGTGTAAAACTATACGTATTACATTATCAATTGTGTGCAATTTCCCTGAACATACTTCATACATTCGAATGTAGAGTGTATCATATAGCTCATTTCATTAATTTTTATAGTAAAAACACGCGGGTTGGATAGAAATCTTTTTGAAATGCATCAAAAACTGATACGTTATAGTAGTAGTAGTAGTGCAATAACTGTCGCATATTTGTATAAAAAGAGCTTGTTTATTTGTGCCTTTGTATCATTTCTGTGTGATATTTTTTCCAGTATTAAACAGTGAAAAATTCTATATTTACTGAATATTTGTCATTGACAAAATGTTTGGTTTGTATTTGTATTCTACGTTGTTATGTATAAATGTGATTACTCCACACAAATAGGTTTGTTATGTGTTGTTACTTTAATAATTAATAACAGGGTTTTATAAAAAAAATATGTTCCATATTTATTGCGTTTTCCAATAAACTACAGTTTTCACGAACTACAGGGCTATAAAACTACTTAGTCACATCATGAAAGTATGGGAGAGAAAAATTAACAGACGAATACGTGAAAAAACCGAAACATCCGATAATGAGTTTTGTTTGATATACAATAATAATACAGCGTATGGAAATAGAGGAACTTGACATTCGTCAACTTCTTCTAGACTCTACTTCAAACGCTGTCTAACTTGGAAAAAATATACAGGGTGATTCGTTAAGAATATCCATTCTCTGAGTTGTAGATTCTATCCCTCAAAATACGATGATTCTGCCAAACATTTTTTTAATAACGGATTGATTACGGCTGTCGCCGCTTCTTCGCCCCCAATTTCCATCTTTTTCTGTCAAGTGGAGTTGCCTCTTCTAAGTCTCTTGCCGCCATTGCTTCATCAATATCGTTGCGCCAACTTCTTCGTGGTCGTCCTCTCTTTCTTATTTCAGGAGGGATCCATTCCAGTACTCTTCTAGGCCATCTGTACTCTGCATGTCCGAACCAGATTAATTGTTTTCTTTCTATATCATCATTGGTATTTCGCTCCATTTTCATTTCGTTTTTTATTTGTTCGTTTCTAACTCTCTCCAGTTTCGATCTACCGCAGCTTCGTCTCAGATAATCCATTTCTGTCGTCATAAGTTTGTTTCTATTAGCTTTGGTGACGCCCCATACTTCCGAACCGTAAAGTGTAATATTTTGGACCACCGTAAATGTGTTTTTTGGTTTCTCGTCGAATTGTTTTTTACCAGAGAAGAGAGTTTAAGGCACGGGTCGCTGCTCTGCCCTTGTTTATTCTTTCCCTGATTTCATCTGCGCTATTTTCCTTCTTGTTGAAAATGACCCCCAAATATTTGCAGGATTGCACGCCTTTGAATTTGTCGTCTTCCAAGACTAGGTCACATATTTCATCTGTTCCCACTGAGAGATATTCACATTTTGTCATATTCATGTTTAGACGTGCCACCTCATATTCTTCTTGCAGTTTTCCTTCTATATAGTTAAGATCGTAGCTGTCTTCAGCAATTACTACCTGGTCATCTGCAAAAAAAATGTATATAGCGTGTTTTCTTCCACCGTTATTCCCATGTTTCTACATTTTTTACCCATTTCACTAAGGATCTGTCCAAATAGATTTTAAATATGGTGGGTGACAGACAACAGCCTTGTCTTAGTCCCTTTGTTGTTTAAAAAGGAGAGGTGATTTCTTGTCCCATTTTAATTCTGGCAAAGTTTTGTTCGTAATATTTTTTAGTGGCGTTAATAAGAATTGGGTTTATTTTCAAATTACCCATTTCTATCCATAGTTGAGAGATCGGTACACTGTCATATGCTTTTTCCAAATCTATTAAAGCTATATAGGTTTCTCTATTTCTCTGCACTCGTTTTTCCATTGCAATTTTTAATGAGAAAATATTATTCACAGTGGAGCGTCCGACCCTAAATCCCGCTTGTTCTTCGGGTTGTTTGTCTTTAATATCATTTTTTATCAGGTTTCGTAGTACTTTTGAGCATAGTCGGTCTATAGTAGCAATCACTGCGGTCCCTCTATAGTTTTTAGGATCCGTCTTTGTGGCTTTCTTGTGTATTGGAGAGATATACGATTGTCTCCATTCTTCTGAAACTTCTCCGTTTAAGCATCTTTCGAATAATTTTCGGATTATTTCAAACAGTTTTGATGATCCATACCTAATCAACTCTGGATGTATTCCGCCTGGGCCTGGAGATTTTCTTAATTTCATTCCTTTGTCATTGTTCTCATCGTTTTTACAGTTCTCCAGGCTTCATAGCTCTTTGTCCCGCCTATATGGTTGTTTAGGTATTGGTATTTTTGTTCCCATGCACTATTTTTCTTTTTGACCACTTCTAGAGATTTTATATTCTTTTTCCCACCAATATGGTTTATCAACTCTCCATACCTGTGGCTCTAAGACTTCTAGCGCTGCGTCTTTCATGCAGTTTTTTATATGTTCGTATTCATCCGTAGTTGATCTGTGTGATTCCTGTAGTTTTTGGTTAGTCTCCAGGAGTAAAGTAACTGTGTGCTCTCGTTATCTAGATTGTCTAAGCTTGTGTACGTAGTTTTTTTTGCCGTACATGCCTTATATAAATATTGCTAGTTTTTGAGATACTAAGTGTTAATGTGGATTTTAATTTTCGAAATAATTTAAAAAGTGGTAAATTTTAATAATCTCATGAGAATCGTAAAAAATGACAAAAATCGAGCAACGTTTGAAAGCTACACTCTTCATCGTTAAACCGCTATTTGATTTTTGTCGATAGGACACTCTGAACAAAAGATATCGAATTTTTAGCGTCGAATTCATATACATTTTATTTAAAATTGATTATATTATGTATATTGAAAATAGTACAAAATTGTTTGTAATTTTTGATATTATTAAAAAGACTTACCAAAAGTTTTCGATTGGACCGACATGTTAGCATTGTGCCCTGGAGCATGCTCACTGGAGACATTCTCAGACAAAAGTTGAGAGGAAGGCACTGAGTTATTAGTTATCACAGGTTTTGTTAGGTTAGGCTCGGTTAGACTACTATCGTTAGGAAAATGTGCGTTGGCTTCAAGTCCTTGTGTTTTTCTGCTACTCGAAATGATATCGACTTGCCCGCTGACTTTATCATCCGATACACAGCTGTCAACTTTTCCTAGAACAACTTCTCGTGCGACTTGTTCTCGGAGAACTTCGACTGCAGTTCGGCTGAATTCGATTTCTCGGGAAACTGCGATTTCTTTCTGAGCATTTGCAGTTTTTTCTTCTGTGTGCGTTTGTAGTACATCCTTTCCAACTTTAAGCTTTTCTGATATCATTCGCTTGTCATCATTCGTCGAGAGTTCAGCTAATGATCGAGTGTACTCGTCTTGAGCTCTAAGCACATCTTGAGGAGAATAGATTTTTTTGAAGGTTGTTTTAAACGGAATACTCTTTTCTACTTCGTTGGTTTTTAGTTCGACATCTACGGCACTGTGTCTGTAACAAAAAAAAAATTAAAATACTGTAAGTTCCTTATTACAAGAAAGCGACAAGTACAAAAACTGAATGAGAAATAAATATAAATACATAAATTCTATATTTCCTCTTTATTTCCACTCTAAAATAATACGAAAAAGAAAATGAATTTAAAATTTACTGAGAGGGATGGTACCAATGTTCAAGTTTACTTCACTTTAAGTTCACGAGTTTTGGCCATTACGTTCTGAGACTGTTAGTGTAATATCTTTATTTAACAATGTTTTATTTCTCCCCTTTAATATACTCCCCATCTGCATCTCTAAACCAATGTTTATTTTACGTTCTATAATGGCTTGTGCCCAGTTATAATCTCGCGAATAATCGGCAAAGTTTCATAGATTTTCGACGTGACTCCTGCGTTTTAACAAAACTATAAATTCACTTTTTACTCCAGTTTCTAACCAACATACTTTCAGCCCGAAGTATAATAAAAATATTCGCAACAAAAGAGAAACACTGGGAAAAACTGAAACAAAGATAAAAGGAGAAAACTTAAAGAAAATTTATAAAGGACACTGGATCTTTGGTCAGGTGAAGACACAAAGGAGAGGAAAAAGAAAGAGTGGGTTTAATAATCGCACCAAATTGGTTAAAAGTAAAAAATGAGTAAAGTAAAAATAATAATGAAAGAGCAATCAAAGAAGCTAAAGAGAGATCATGGGAGGAGTTTGGGCAGAAAATGACAAGAAACTACAGAGAAAAACTACACTACACTGCAAAAACTCTTTTATGGTACCCTAAAACAGCTAAGACAAAAGAAAGTACACAGAGCGACGTGGACGAAGATAAAAGATAAAGACGAAAATTTAATAATAGAAGATAAAAAAACAAAGGAAAAATGACGAGAATATGTTAAAGAGACAACATACAGGGATACGGAAAACCTAGATGAAGAAAGAAACATAAACAAAGAACAAGAGATAGAATCCATACAAAGAGAGAAGTTAAACTAGGTAAAGCACCGGACAAGAATAACATCACCTCAATAATGATAAGATACATAGAAATAGAAGGGATTGTCTACAGGAATTAATGAACAACATAATGAACACAGCGAAAATACCACAGGACTGGAAAACAGAAATTACTCTTCCAATACATAAGAAGAGACAAGAGAAACTGCCTAAGGCGTTTGACAGAACTCGAAGAAAGGAAGTATGGAAAGCATTACGAGAAGAGGAGTGAGTGGTAACACAATACAATAATGGTAACACATATATGTATAGAAATAATAGAAACATAGTACGAACAAACAATAATAATGAGGAGACTAATTTTTTTCTTCATTCATCATGCAGGTGTTTAAAAAAAATCAGTCTCGGAACTTAAGTGCCGCGCATGATATGGAAGTATTTTAACATAGCCAGTTATACCTAAAACACTAGATAGTCTTATTTGTTGAATTAAATTATTGTCTCCCAAGCGTTAGCCCTACACTAACACCCCTACCACTGTATATATTATATGTATACAATACAAATTCAAAAATAATAACTGTCGATTTACATACTGTGACCATCAAAATATATTAAAAAACCAACAACAAAGTAAAATAATTGATATAAAAACCAAACGACTATTTTTTGCTTTCAGATATCCTGAATATTTAATGTGAATTTATCGATTTCTTGGTCCAAATTTAGTAATTACATGCTTAGGTACATTTGCAGTAGTTCGGGAGCTTATTTTGACTTAAATACAGAACTGTCTTAACTGGTATAGCTCGACTGATTTGAGCTAAATTGAATATGGACGACTAGAACGGTTATCATTCAATAATTTCTTTTTAATATTTCTTGTGCTTAAACGGCACAACGGTGGCAATTTGGAAATCATAATATTAGAATATAGGACATCAGTATGGTCAATATTGATTTCTGTTTCTGGGACGATCATATTTAAGGAGTCGAGGGAAAAAAACAATCTAAGTCTACAAAAACAGTTTTCATGGAAATCGAAATTTAATGTTTTAAATTAAAACCAACTGTTTTTACTTAACCGTAAAAATGGGTAACTTTTTTTAGTGGTTTGTTGACATGTTTACAGAGGAAAAATCAAGAAAAGACAAAAAATATTTTATTTGTGAAACATCATACAACAAATTGAGTGTGCCGGCATGAACCATGAACGAAATTCCCTCCTGTTCAGTACTTTGTAAATCAGTGTAGAACTTTCTAGAGTATACCCTTTCCAAAAATTTGGTTAAGTGGACAAGATCTTGTAACTTAGCAGCTTTGACCGTAAGTGGACCGTTGTACGAAGCTTCGGGATAATTGTGACTTTTAACTTCCGAAGTTGTGATATTATGAGCTTTCCCCAAATTTCTTTGCCGGTTTGATTTAACTTTGCATTCAAATAGCGAGCTTGTAGATAACCCAGAATAGGTATTCTTGTAAACGATAAATTGAAGACTATTTTTCCTGATTTCATTTACTACTCTATTTATTGTCATTTATGGAGAAGGAAGACCTCAACATCATCGAAGTATACGGTCCAGAAAATAACAAGCCTCAAACTACAAAAGAAAAGCGTTTTATGATCAATTACAACAAGTAGAGGATGTCAAAAACGAAAATGATCCTTCCTTCTGAACTAGATAATGAAGGAAACAAAAATCTGTTTAATTTTTATTTTGCCCTCCACAAGAGTCGCAAAATATCAAATTTTGAACCTGAGATGACAGTACGTTATAACTACAAAAAATGTTGAATCATCGAACACACATCGTCAGCCCACTTTTTGCTATTGATTCGTCATAAGTATAGAAAACAGAGGTAGAGTCGCCAAATACACGTACATTAAAGCTTATAAAATTAAGTGCCATTTATAGTAGACATCGTTTGAGATCACATTAGGGGTTAGTAATTTTTTTTGGTTATGCCTTCGGTATCAATTGCTTATGACGACAATTTACTTTTCAGTAAATAAAATTTTTCACTTCTCGCAAGATAAAGTTGTTTCTCGTTGTTTTTTTTTTCTTCTAATTTCTCCAAGATTTTGGTTTTATATTCACCACTGCTGGCATGTAATTTCTTCGAAAGGGCAGATATTTCCGCTTTTATAGTGTCACTGTAGCTACAGGTGTATTTTCTAGGTAAACCGAATGCAATATTAAACTTTGTATCAAAAATTTATTATTGGGATTTTTTTCTAAGAACATAGTATGTAACTTGTTATATTAAGATCTTCAGGAAGATAAGTTTTGTTCCTTTTTGATAGTAATGTGATTTTCTTCCTTTCAAGGAACCAATAAAATATGTCACTTTCACGACAGTATCTTTGTGGAGTTTTCCCCTAGCGTCTAATAGTATAGTGCCAGTTGAGGCCAGCGATTTACAACTTTTTTTGCACTCGGAAAGCAAAAATTCCATGAATGGATAAAAATACTTTAAAATATACTTGCACATCACAAAAGTCTATATTAAGACGGCCATTCCTAACACGATAGGAATAAGAATCAAGATTAGGTGTCCCTGTCTCCACTCCAATTCGTCGACGCATAACTGGGAGAACGGTTATCAGACCACCTTAATACCGATTCTGATCGCCGTAGCCAGAAAGTTCATTAAATTGAGTCAAAATGCATCATCGTGAAGCGTCATCATGAACGTCAATGAAGTTGAAAGGCTTCATTGACGTTCCCAAAACAACGAAAACGGTGGCACTGGTAATCTGGCCCTACCTCATGACTGGTGGCTCTCAGAAGACTCATAACGTCATAAACACAGCCTGTTTTTTTTTTCTTTCTTTTAGCAGCAGTCCCCACATGTACATCACTCAATCGCTACCACTACTTTCCATTTTAATCAGTATGTACGCACTACTTTACTATTGTTCAAATAGAATCAACTGGCAAACTAGTACACATCAACGAAGTCTCTAAACTAAGAAAGAAAATCACAGAAATGCTGCATCCGACCCAACCTGTTGAGAGAGAGGGCGCCTTCGGAACCTGACGGTTATTCCCTTGCAACGCGCGGACTATGATGGTTCTTCCCCAGTACACCGTTTTATTTAACATTTGTAATTAAAGTTTTTCCCTTTTACTCCGTACCATTCGAAAGTAATATGTATTCATCACTAGAAAACTTCGTCATCTCAATTTCGACCAAAAGTGGACTATGATTGTTTTTCCCCCTGACTCCTCATTTATAAATGTCACACAGTGATTACTCGACGGATTGATGAATGGATTATTCGATGGACAAATAATTCAATTTTAAATTAACTAAAGTTCACCAAACGGTTGTCCAGTAAAGTTTGTATCCAACAATTAATATACTTTGGACATGGTATGAGAGCAAACACAGAAAACATGGAAAGATTTATTAGTCAAGGAAAGGTAGAAGGCCGGAGATAACGGGGAACATCTCCAACAAGATGGATAAACCAAATTACAGGAATATGCAATAGACCTATGCATGAGTTAAAAGAAATGACCAAGGACAGAGATCTTTGGAGATGGACAATACACAACATTACGATGACCACTACACTCTCTTCGGGTGTCAGGAATGAAAAGACAGAGAGAGAGAGAGAGGGTTTGCTCGATATTTAGAATAGAAAAAAAACCCTTAAAAAATGTAAAAACTATTCTATTGTTTTGTAAGCTACAGAATTCCATGAACTAGAACTGAATAATAAAAAATAACAGAATGGATATTTTTAATAACAATATTCGTTATAAAAATATTCACAGTAATGGCTCTTTTGAATTAACTTAATGTTGGATCCTAAAGTTTTGCCTATTTACTCAACCAAGAAGTGTCTCAAATTTCTACCATCTTTCTACATCGGTTGTAGACTGTGTAATACCGACTGCATTACAAATTTACGAAGTGCTTTAATAGCTAAAGTTTGGCGGAATTAGCGTAGGGACTAAACTTTGTTTACAGCAAAATTGTAAATTAAATCGAAATGGGAAGGTAGAAGGAGATTTGCTTGGTCTTATTTGGAACTTTGGAGCGGGGTATTATGAGGACAGGATCTGGAAAGTGACTTGTGAGGCGTTTATTTAATAAACTAGTATTTGAATGTATTAAGTTATTAGATATTTGAGTAATTATCGTCATTTATTTTTACTTTTTGTATTGCGAGTCAGAGAAAATGAGGCATTCAAAATAACGAGCAACAGAAAAAAACTTAAAGCAAACCTTAAAATATTTACATCTAAATCAAAATAATATCATAATTATGCCGGCTAATGTATACATAAGAGCTGAAAATTTTGACGCAGATATAATTGTCAATGACCAAAATTTCGAAACAGTTCATATATTAAAGAATATCCGTTAAGCCCAATACATTATGGGAAATAAAACAGCGTATTCTAATTTCTAATATGGTCTATCATGGTCTATCAAACTACGTAGCTAACAAGTGTCTAAAAAAAAAAGTAAAATACTGTATAGAACTGTTTGGAACTCGGGCTCTGGAATCGTAATTATCTGTCCTCTATAGACACGAAAATTAAAAAAAATATATAAATTACTTTTCGTTAATTATATTGCTATTCAGATTCTGTTCTTATTCAACTTACAGCTACTTACTATTCAGTGATTTTTCTTATTTGATCACCGTCATCTCTATCCAAAATATATTCGTACTGATTTATTTAGCATTTGAGTGCAACTATGAAGATACATCACGATTTAATTATTATTTTTTGTCCTTGTTTCGGTCCTGTCAAAAAACCTTCCAAGTATTTAGAATAAAAGATTCATCCTCAAACTTCCTTCCTAATTTAAACCGAAGTTTAAGTGTGCAAACAGCGATTTGAAACGGTAAGTAGAAAGTGTCTTTAGATCTTAAGAACGATTTGTTTTCTTTGTTTACTTAAGAAACTAAGGATTTTGCGTTTTGTTATACTTAGAATAAGTCAATAAATAAAAAATACACCGGATTTACTAGTTAAAAAGTGTTAGTTGACAGAATATATAAAAGGTTAACAGTATGGAATAGACATTTAATATATAACACAGCCCATTTTAATGCAGGAAAACCAAGAAGTGAATTTAAATATTTTTTAACACTCGGAATTCAAATAGTCCTTTTCTCGACTTTCTAGCATATAAGTGTCCAGAACAATCTCGCTGAAGGCTCCAATAATACACGTTTATCCCATCTTCCTTGATAATGGTTTGCTAGAGTTTCAACGTGCTGACGCAATCTTTCTTCCTGTACAACTGAAGTCATATAAGTTTTATATTACCGGAAAAGTGACGGTAGAGGTAGAACTTTGATGCTCATGTTACAACCAGGAATATGAAACTTGTATATAATTCTATGTCTTGTGATTTACAAGAAAACTTTGTAGGTAATTTTGTCGTTGATGTTTCATTGCCATCTTCTGGAAGTTTAGGTATACTTGCAGTGCTGGCCTCCTTGATGAATCTAGGTCAGGATAAGTCCATTTTCATTTCTGTTATTTATTCTGACTGATCTCTTTATTATTTACAATACAAAAATAGCATTTTAGGTATTTGGTTTCCTTCAAATAATTGATACTCCACATTTAAGGTGCGTCCTTTTTTCCATTGATAACTGCTGCAAATGATTTAAACGTGTTTTACATACCAAATGTGGGGCGCAAGAATTATCCAATCTCCCAAGTGAAAGGCAAAATAGGGCAGATCTTTTCACAAGGTCGAAAACAGATTTTCTGGTTTCTTTTAAAAGTTTTTTCATATTTTCACCTTTTATTAAAACTATAGCACAACATCCAGCTTACGATGAATAAAGAAAGAAAAATGGAAAACATATTACAACACTTATCACTATGGCTGTTTTGGCAGAGTGCCTTTCTCAACTGATCTATTTTTGGTATGTGTTTATACTATAGTCTTTAACGAAATAGGTTGAGGAGAGGAGAACTGTTTGTCTCAAGTTGGTCGTTTAGAATTATGTCTGTGTTTTTTAATTTGTTAATTGTCATAGATTCTAATAAAGATAGCTTAAGGCCTTTATTTTGGACGTGAAGAATTTGAAATTCGTCGTTAAAAGAATGATTATGATCTAGACAGTGAAGTGCGTATGTAGAATTTGTTTTTCTATTATTGTGTCCATATCATAACATGTTACATAGATTAACAGAAATTCCGATGTCAAAATACAACTTTGAGACAGAATTAAATATCATTAAGCAAATAGCAGTAAACAATGGGTACAACGAACAAACAGGTAATAAAATTTTAAATCAAAAACACAAGAAAGCCTTGAAATTAGTATTTCCACCACCAAAGAAAAAACCCAGTACCTTCTCCTCGATTACGTATACAGGCAAAATATCAACAAAAATTGCAAAACACATAAACACATAAAAAAGAAAGGAATAATAGTAACTTTTAGAACAAACAACAACTTAGACAAACTTATTAAAAACAACAAGAGCCGAAATAAAAAGCACTTACACAGTGGTGTATATAACAAACTTAAATGTGGCGACTGCCCAAAAACTTACGTTTGTCAAACTGGCAGAACTTTTAACAAACGTGTAGCAGAACAAAAAAAGGCTTTTAATAATAGAAAAAAACAGATTCTAGATACCCACTTCACTTTCACCACCATAATTATTATTTTAGAGACAAATTTCAAATTCTTCACAACCAAAATAAAGACTATAAGATATCTTAATTAGAATCCATGGAAATTAACAAATTAAAAAACACAGATATAATTCTGAATGACCAACTTGAGACAAAGAGTTCTCACCTCCTCAACCTATTTCAATAAAGTCTATAAAGTGTAAACACATACCAAAAATAGATCACTTAAGAAAGTAACTCTGCCTAAACAGCTGTAGTGATAAGATTTTACAATAAATTTTGGGGAAGTTTTGAAAACAAAGTTTTCAGTGTTTTATTGATATATAAAATGAAGTTACATCAAGTAACGGTCGAATCCATCAACTAGAACTAATGCAGGAAAACCGAAACGAATCAAAATCGGAACACAGAAGAAATACACAATATAGAAGTACAAGAACTAATAGAATTAATAATACAGTAAAAATCTTGTGACCAATGTCACGAGATTCGCATAGGAAAAGATTATTTATCAAACCCTTGAGCTTTTCCGTCGGATAAGACTAACTGGTGAATCGTAAAATTTTAAAAAAATGATAAATGACATGTTTTAGAAATGTATTAACACGGAGAAAATACCGAGCGAATGAAAAACAGGATAATTAGAATCGATATACAAAAAAGCAGTAAAAACCATATGCAATAACTATAAAGGCATTACAATAATACCAACGTTCAGCAGACCGTACGTAAAAGTTATAAAATAATTCATTGAAGATAAATATACGTATACAGAAGCAGAGGAACAATGTGAGTTCAGGGCAGGACGTTCGTGTGTGGATCATTTGCTTATATTTAACGAAAGCCTATGATAATGTACCGATATCCAAACGATGGGAATCAATGGAGAAGACAGAAGATCAAGTAAAGAATGTGAAGACAAAAAATAGTTATTTACTAATTTTTCAAAATCAATTGTAAAAATCCTAGTCAAAATTATTCCAACCATCCGATACGTTATCTTACCAAATACGTATATTCAAAAACCACTTAGATTATATGAGAATTATAGTAAACCAATAAATCTGCTATATAAAAAAGATATCAGGATTATATCTCTATAGGGCTTATTAGAATTCAATATTTCGGTTACAATTTGTTCTTCTTCTTTTGGTGCCTATCCTCTGTGGATGTTGGAAAAACAATGGATTGTGGAAATACAATTTGTTATTTAGTTTATAATATATTGTAGGTACGATATTGTCATTTTATTTGATGGTATTCATATGGGAGATCAACTTGGATCATATCAATATTTATCTTCTCTTCTGATATGTCTTATCTGTTTATTTTCTAACTTGTGTTCTTTGGTTTTCCTTACTTCGCCAAGAAAATTCACGTGTATTCAACCTCGGTTCAGTATATCATAAATACAAGAAAGGGACATGATTTCGGCAGAAGCCAAAGATAATTATGATGGTTAAAATATCGATATAAATATTAGCATACATTATACATTCTGAATCAAAAAGTTACAAATTTATCCAAAAACAAATTTATAATTGGTATATCAAGTTTTCCTATAAAATTTACATTTATATACGAATACAATAAGTACTTTAAAGATTATTCTTTCGGATATTGCCTCTAATAAGAAAACTAACAATACATCTTTAACCACAAAGGACAAGACCAATATACATTCAATAACACCCGTGGACAAACTAACAGATATATACATCTATCAAAAAGAATCGAGGTAAGATGCCTCAACTCAGCAGATCTAGGTAGCAGGTATTATGTAAAACAAGAATCGAGGTAAGATGCCTCAACTCAGCAGATCTAGGTAGCAGGTATTATGTAAAACAAGAATCATGGTGAAATACTTTATACCCAAGAGAGCAGCATCAACATAAACAAAAATTAGAGTTGAAGGACTAAATGCGGAATCCACGAAACAATTAATTATACAGAAAAAGAATATCACTAAAGATTGCTCAGAATAAATTATTAGAAAACAATAGCATCGAGGAAAGCTGGAAAAAACTCAAAAGTTACATATTTACGCATCAACAGAAGCACTTGAACAGAGGAAAGTAACGAACACTAACATATCAAAAAAAATCCGCATAGCATAAAAAGAGAAAGTGAAGACAAACTAAGAAGAAAAGAAGAGGCCTTCTTACAATGAAGAACACAACAGGTATACAATAACTAAAAACGAATCCGAAATAAAACGAATACTGAACGAGACACGTTCAAAAGGAAACATGGACAATGTACTTTTCCCTATAGATGATACCTATGTACTAAAGGTAACGATAATGAACCACCAACACCAGAAGTGACGACAAACGAAGAAATAAACATTGAGGTAGAGGTAAAGAAAGCATTAACGAAAGTAAAAAATAGAAAATCATTAGCAGAGGACATAATATTAAACCAACTCTTAAAGTACAGAGGATCAGATCTCACCAAACAATTATTAAAACGAAACTAAAGATAATAGAACAAAACATAGTGCAACAAGAATCGAGATCAACACTTAAATTAATAACTCAATGGAATTAACAAATAAAGTAAATGAAAGTATAACACTAGCAGAATAATAACAAGTTAGTTTGGGAAGATCATGTACCGACGATATATTTATAATGAGGCAAGTGCAGAAAAAATCATTAGAATACAACAAACCGGTATATTTATGTTTCGTGGAACTTAAGAAGGCATTTGAAAAGATTAAATTAAAGGACGTTGTTCACTTATTGTACTCAAGAGAGACCTCTAGAAATCATCAAAACAATCAAAAATATCTACCAGAACAACATAATAAAAGTAAAAGTAGAAGACGAACTAACTGACCAAATTAAAGCTAGCAATAGCAAATCTACTAAGGTGTAAATTGGTGATGGAGTTGATATAGTTTGAATATCTAGGCATCACACTATCTAGCTACGGAAAGCTCGAAGCAGAAGTCGAAGATCAAGAGCTAACAGGGCCACATAATGCTTGAATAAAATAATATGGAGAAATAAAAATTGCGGGAAAGAGATGAAAGGCAGAATTTACAAAATAGACATCAGACCAGTAATGAGATAAACGGCAGAAACACGACCTGATAGGGGAGAACAAAAAGAATATTAGAAACAGCAGAGATGAAAATTCTTAAAAAAATCGACAGTGAGATACTATGGGACAGAAATAGAAGTACAGATATACGACGGAGATGCAAGGTGGAGAGCATTAAGTACTAGGTAAGATATATGCTTATACTTAAAGGTATTGATAAATTTCATGACATTAAAGTTACGAGAATTTTTTGATTCACAGAAACAATCAAAACTAACAATATTTGTACTAACCTCCCTACTTCCAAAACCATGTTTAACAATATTTTAAAGTTTTTAGCAAATTATACACAAATTTTGCACTAACTGCCTGATACGTGCGTATTTATGTACTTCCAAAAGTTGACTCGCATATATTCACTCCGTAACTAAAACCAAACCACTGGCACACGTTCTCACAGTTTATCAGTTCAACAAACACACTGGAATATTGTTTTCAACGTCTTAATGACTATTATCTCTTCACTAGAAATTAATTGCTTCTGGTGACGTTATTGGCCCATAATCTTTCTAATTTCGTAATAATATTAATAATAAATTTGGTGTTTACGACAAAAAACGATTATCTAGGACGTTAATGTGGAGCGTCTCTCCTACGCTATTTAATCGTGTGATGTAACGTTATTGTTCGGTATTTATAGGCATTGCAGAATGCTGTAATGGGCCGAACAATAACTAACAATACGAATACAATACAACGATTATTTATTCTCCAAAAAGTTTAAAATAGTTAATGATGTTACTTAATTAGATCCGTCAGTTTAAATTGATAATGCAATAAAAAAATATATAAACACAATTATATTAATGAGGTCGATATCATAATATTAACAACACAATAGTTTAGTTCTATACATATTAATATTAAAGTTTATGTTTAAAACAATTAAGTAGAAAAACAGCTAACAATTAAGTAGGATTCTAGTAGAAACAATATATATACGAGAAAAATAATATATTAATGTCTTCAATTTTTCACACAACTGCCAAATAAACGTCAAATCAAAAGGCGGATATTTTGAAACTCTCCCAAAAAAATATCAAAATATCAATTTTAAAGGGTTTTTCTTCACTTTTACGGTAACATTTGTAGTGTGGTCTGTAAGAAAGTGTATATTTCGTATGTAGGAAGTGAAATCTCTAAACAATCGACATGAAAGAAATTCCACCGAAGCCTCCAGATAGAGGAAAATTTTATATAAATAGAAGACGATGGAATTTAAAGAATTTAAAAAATAGCAATAATAGGGTAAATGATAAGGTAATAAACGAAAAAAGTCAAACAACTAGCACTAACGAGGTAGGTAACCAATTTGATTTTAATAACGATTCAACTTTGACCCAATTTAATAAAATAGTTAAATCAGGTAATCCAAATTTAAATAAAGTTATAAATTTAAGATTAAATAATAGATATAAATTAGGAGATAATGCACCATAATATAGTACATATAGAAAATAGAAACAGTAATATTGGCAAATTACACAGGATAGGCACGGCCCGATTAATTTTACGTTCAGTACCTGAAATTGAAAATAATATCACACAAATTAAGGTGGTTGGTAGGAATAAAATTAAGGTAGAACTTAATAATTTTGCTAGTGCTAATAAATTAATTGAATCTGAAAATTTAAAAAGCAAACAGTACGAGGCATATATTCATATATTCCAACGTTTTTTACTCAAAGGAAATGTGTTATAAAATCTGTAGATAAAGAGATAGAAGAGGATAATTTGTTATTATTAATTCAACCTAGGTTTGGAATCAGGTTTGAAGTCTTACATGTAAAAAGAATAATGCGGAAAGTGGTATAAGAAAATGGATCTACTATCCACGTAAAAAATGATATACTAGGTTGAAAATTACACAGGCAGAATCATACAATGTTTAAAGTGTTTGAGATTTGGTCATATGCGTGCTCAATGTAGGAGAAAAGATAGGTGTGAAAAATGCTGTGAAGAACATAATAAATCAAATTGATCCAATTCGAACAATTTACTTAGTGTATTGTGCAAAGGAAAACATAGCCCTACTAAGAAGGGGGCAAATTGTAAGGAAAGAGAAAAACGAAGCTAATAATAAATATAGAAAATATTTTAGTATATAAGATTATTTAACAGTAAGTAAAGAACAGGAAAGTACTTCCAATAAATATACAATCTATAAAGTAGTATTGATTCTATATAGACAAAGAAATAATGCAAGCACACAGAAAAATCTTGCAAACACCAAAAAAACAAAGACAGCCTTGTTATAATTTTTTACAACTCTAGTTTATACAGATACAAAATGATAATCAAAGTAATATGGGAGAAATTATAGTAAACTTTATTTTAACAACTTTAAATCAGATTAATCACAATTTAGATGAAAAAACGTTGGAATTACTGAAAAACAATATTTCACAATTATTATTAAACCGTTATGGCTAACGTATCCTTTCTTCAGTGTAATGCGCGGTTAATTAAAACAAATAAGGGTTATTTAGAAAAAAATTTGTATGACAATAAAATAGATATAGGAATAATATCAAAAATATGGTTAAACAAAAGAAACTTTATTAACTTTACGGGATATAATATCTTTATGAATGATAGGGATGATGGGATATGGTGGAGTGGCCATACATTTGAAAAAAATAATTTTTATAGTCCTACTTTTCATCCAATCAATGACGTAACGTGTAATAGCATATCAATTAAAATTAAATCCGGTAAAAAGATTAACATTTATTCTATTTATGTAAAACTAAATCTCAAAATTACGGTAAATGAATGAAAAAAGTTTTTCAGTCTGGAGAAGCCTTTTATAATTGGTGGTGATTTTATTAGCAACAATTATGTTTTGAATTGTAGTACTGTAGACACTATGGGAAAAAATCTGTTAGAAGCTATTAAGGACTGTAATCTCATACTTTTAAATAACGGCAAAGAAACTTTGCTACGTAGGCCTAGTAGAAATAATAAATCTGCAATAGACCTTACAATATGCTCAGCAAATATTACTCATTGTTTTGATTGGGATATTGTGTACAATACTTTTGCTAGATGCAAAAGATTTTGCTATTCAGCTAGATGAGACAATATTGTTTGTTATATTAGATATGTTAGAAAAATAGTTTATAGTTTGAACATTTATTATTTTGTCAAAATATTGAAGAAGAAATAACTAGGAAAGACATGTTAGAGGTTGTGGACAGTTTGATGACTGATCATGAAAAAAATGTGTTGGTATATGTACAGATGAGCACGATGGTAGCTTGTTATCGGGGACTAAAATTACGCATTCAGTCCAAAGCACCTAACGCTATTTAGACGCATATACAGAGAGGCTTTGCCATCAAGAAAATTTAACAAAGTTAGTAGACGAAATATTGATACACGGAATAAATTTTATTATAAGCAGACCCAACACAGCTAAATTTTTTGCTAAAATATGTAATGGCATGTTTGTTGAACATACATCTCTTTTGTTTTACAGCGGTGGTTAACTCTGGGCAACTCGTTGGTAAGCGTGTATGAACTCAAAAAAAAAAATGTTTTCATTTTTTGCTCAAAAATTTTTTTGCTAGTTTGTTTATTCATAAAATTTTTTTGGCTACATTTACCTTTGTAACTGACATGTTTGACAACTTTTTAATAAACTTGGATTCTAAAAAAAGGTTCTGCTATGAAAAAATATCTTCATAAAAGGTGAAAATACGAAATTTTCTTCATTGGACCAGTTACTTAAACAGAATGACTTGATATAAAAGTGTGAACTTAAAAGTATATTCGTTAGCCACTTATCTAATTTGATTTTCAAGAAAAATTCCCGAAAGATGAAATACAAACAGCACAATGGAAAAATGATCCTACGAATGCAGAGATTTCTGAGATTTTAGCAAACTAGGAACCTGAGAAGCTCATTGAGATTTATCAAGTAGTATCCAGGAATAATAGTCAAATAAAAAACAATGAATGCGCGTGGCGGAGAACAATGACAATACCCATATCGATAAATGAAATAAGAATAATAAAAGGAAAATGGACAGGTTAAGCGTGAATATGTTAAAGGATATTTCATGGAACTGATCGAAAAATCTAATTAAGGATGTTGACTACGCATCGGGATCGGAATAAAGACAAAAAGAGTGGTAAAGTCTGATTACCCAAAAAATTTAAACACGTTAAGATGAATGAAGATACTTTACAGGGTATATATAGAAGTTTGTAGACCATAAATATTCCACAACATGATGGTAGAAGGAATAAGCATATGCGGTCACGGGAATATATAGGTACACGATAAAACAAGATAGATAATAATAGCACTGATAAAAACTATTCGAATAGGACGCAATAAATATGAGTAGATGGATAAATAAATTTGGAAAATCACTGGTTCTGTTGTTTAAATTTTTTTGTTTTTTATTCAGCTTTCCCCGAATATACAATTTCAACATAATAAAACATAATTACTTTTGCATTTTCAAACAATTGTATACCTGAATGAAAAGCATTTGTTTTAACAATTAAAACGTAAAACACGCATAACTCGTGTATGCCATTTATTTTACGGTCAATTTCAAATGCAGTAACACATTTATCACGTGTGTAAAACATTAAACGTGTGCAGTTTTTTTTACATTCTACATTTACTAGGTATGTCAATCTTCCACTGAAAATACGAATATAAAATAAATATTTTAAAAGTATTTTAAAATATTCAGTAACATTTGTTTGCAAACGTGAAGCGTTATATCTTCTTTTTGTTTAAGGTTTACGTATAGTATTTAAGATTCTAAGGTTTGAACATTTTTTACTCTGTCATGTATATAGAACGAGGTTTCAAAGTCTTATATTTCTTCGTTTTAACAGAGACAAGTTATTAAAGTAAAAGGTCTAAAACTTACCATGTTCAACTTGGTAATAATAAACGCCGAGTGTCAGCTTTATGGTAGGGATAGGAAAATAAGTCCAAACAAATCATCAGATTATTATGAGTATAGCTCCAGACAGAACAATATGAAGAAACCTATGTAGTTATGGAAGTACACCCGTCGTACTTATACTACCTGTATCTTCTTCTTTACGTGCGGTATTCTAAAGAACATTGGCGACCCTCAAACGATAAGTTCCTCTGTTTTGTGCCACATGTATTATGTTTGCAGCCTCTGGTATTTGGAAACATTCTCGTAGTCAGGAAAGTTTCTCAGTCAGGCTTTTTTCTTTCTACTCAAACCTTTTCTACCTTAAATCTTATCTTTCATTATAAGCTATAGTAGACTGTACGTATTATTACGGAACACATGGCCCAGAAATGACGTTTACTATTACAGTTGTTAATAATTATATTTCTTTAACCATTCGTCTCACTTACTCCAATGGGGATTTAAATATATAAATAAATTTTGGAGCAGAAATACCACGTAAGTAGAAAAAAGATGCAGAAATAAAATTGCCATATTTATTATTTAGCAGTGAAGGCTGACATGACATGCTTACTGACAAATTAATAAAGTTTCTATCGACTTGAGATTATAAACATTTTCCATATGTCTATGGCATAGAATAGAATGGAGTATAGAATCAAAACAAGTGCAATTAAAATTGGAACTTGGATTATAACAGAATATTTAGACAGAGAAAGAACCCAGTACTTTCTGCCCAGTACAGGCAAGATATCATTAAAAATAGCCAAACACATAAAAAAGAAAAAAATAACGCCAGCTTTCAGAACAAGCAATAACTTAAGCAAATATATTAAGAACAACAAGAGCCAAAAGAAAAAGCACTTTTTGACACAATTGCACAATTGTTAATAAATTAAACAAATTTTGGTTTTTTGTTACTTAAATAAAAATTTCTTCTAATAATTTAATTTTATCTGAATCATTCATATTGACATTTTAGACATACATTTTTAAGTAGACGACTTTAAAATGATATTGTTAATAGTGCTAAGTTGCGTTGCTGGGACGATTTTATTGTAAGATAGTTCATTCGATTACATGAAATCAACTTTAACTTGAGAATATTCGTTACAATCGTCTTTGTCTACAATAAGTTTGTTGTTCTCATCTATTAACCTACAAAACTGTCTTTTCTTGTAAGTATTTGATTTTTTTATGCATGTTAAAGATATCGTGTGTTCCCTTTTAATTTTCTGTATAAAGATAGGGATATAACGAGAAACCTTTCCCATCCTCACATGTATTTTCAGCATCAATATTAAGAGTATTTGAAATTCATCAACCATGTACGCTAGATAGAAATTATGGTATGTTTGAGGTATATTCATGAAATTAATGAGCTTTATCGACAAAATTTCCGTAAGGATTACAACTTTTTCATTTTTTTTTAAATCGATTTCAATTTTAAATTGACTGAAGTTCTTGAATTATTAATATGCATGTAGATAGTCATTTAAAAATTATTAATACATATAATATAACTCTTCTAACTTTTATACTAACTATAAAGTACTTTAAGGTATTGCATACATTAAATAAAATAATTTAGACTTAGCTTAAATGTGCTTTAATTATTATTGTAAATAGGTCTCTGTGGAATAACGCCTATCCTAGAGGACCTATAAGCTACATGATACCTTCAACGAAGTAGCATGTTGTAATAAGAATTATGGCTTAAATTCCCCTCATTGCGGAATATAATAAATTTCATCAAGATTCATATGAATCTCTAGAGATTCTGATTAAACGACGATATTCCGTTTAATTTTTCATGTAACGAGCGAAGCACAAAACCCGAGAGGGAGAAAAAAAGTGAGGCATTTATATAGAGAAAATTACGTATACATAGACAAACGGTAGATGAATAATGTAAAGGAAAATTCATGAATTTCTAAAAGACAAAAAAAAATTATGCCAGAGACAAAAAACAAATTACAATGGTAAAATGCTTTCTATCATTTTTAGTGAGCAAAATAACGAAGTTGAGGGAGGGTCTTATTATTTAAAAGAAAATTAGAATATTTTTATTTCTATCATGTAAAATAAAAATGTAAACT
Organism: Diabrotica undecimpunctata; assembly: GCF_040954645.1. Lineage (NCBI taxonomy): Eukaryota > Metazoa > Arthropoda > Insecta > Coleoptera > Chrysomelidae > Diabrotica > Diabrotica undecimpunctata. The sequence goes on from NC_092805.1 coordinate 175,633,143, forward strand.
ACTGCCTCTAATAAGCGAAATTAAAAAAAAACGTAATTCTGTTAGAGAAAGAAACACAATTTTAAAAAATGAATTGAAAACTACTACTTAGTTCAAGTTGTGAATATAATTTTTGTAATCGGCTAAATTATACAGAAGTTACAGAATCATCAAAACTAAATGAATTAATGGTTATGTAATAAGAAGAATTAGTTCTTTTGACAGTGGAGTGAAAACAATAGCATCTAGATAAATCTGATCTAGCTTGGACCGCTGATAGGAGAAATTAAGTTCCAAAAATTTAAAACATAAAATATTAACACATCATTGTTAATATAATTGATATAATTGATAATAACACGTGATTCATTAAGAATGTCCAATCTCTGAATTCTAGATTCTAAGACTTAAAATATGATGATTCGGCCCAACATGCATTATAAAAATATTGCTAGTTTCCAAGATACCGGGTGTTTAAAGTGCAAATATGGATTTAAATTTTCCCAATAATTTTGTATGTTTTTACAATCATCATCATCATTCTGGCTTTACAACCCTGCGTGGGTCCTAGTCTCCTCAAGAATTTTTCTTCAGTTGTCTTTATTCATCGCCTTCCGCCACCAAGCACGTATTCTCATGTCTTCATCGATGTTATCAAGGAACTTTGGTGTGGGTCTTCCTCTTCTTGTCTATCAAGGAACGTTTTTCTAGCAGGGTCATTTTTTTCCAACCGAATTACATGCCCTATTCACCTCAGACGTCTTATCTTAATATGTTTTACGATATCTGGTTCCTGGTATATTCTATAAAGTTAGAAGTTGTATCGTCTTCTCCACACTCCATTGTCATTCACTGCTCTATAGATTCGCCTTAGTACTTTTCTTTCGAAACATCCTAACATATTTTCATTACTTTTTGTTAGAGTCCATGTCTCTGAAGCATATGTTAGGACTGGGCTGTTTTTACAATTTCTACTTAAAAATTGACAATTTTACGTTTTTTTTGGCATGAGGATAGCAAATTTAGACTCTAATTTAGCATTACTAATGGAGGGCTTAGATAGGTGAACTGTAGGTAAAATAATAGAAAAATATGAAAAAGCGTTAGATTCTACAAAAAAATTACTCTTGTTTGATTCATGTAATTCGATGGGTTATAGGTATCAAGTTATTTGCTTCTAAAAAGTCCAAAACTTTACAATAAAAAATTGTATTCTCTAAATGTGTAACAATAACAAATAAAAGTAAAAAAAAAGGTTTAAAGTAAATGCTCAATATGTTCACGATTTACTTCAATACACTTTATAAGCCGGTTTCGCAAAGATTTCATAAAATCAAATAATCCTTGTCTATTATTGTTAATCACATTCACGGCTTCTTCTATTTTCTAAATTTAAAATTGATATAATAGATATAATAGAATTAATTATTTCTTTGTAAACTAATGTCTTCATAAATTAAAAATACAAATTAAAAAAACAAAGACGAATTTCTAAAGAATAATTTGGTGCTGTTCCGTCGTGCAAAAATCACATGTTTTGTTTTAAGACGAGAGGTATACCCTCTAGCAATTCGTGTAAATGTTCTTGAAGCAAATCTAAATACAGAGGTCCATTTAAATTGGTTATCAGTTCAAAAGGATCTATTAAGTAGTCAAATTTTACATCACACCAAATGCTAACGTTAAAGTGCTAAAAATGGGTTTTTATTTTAGCATGAAGATTTTCAGAATCCCACTAATAATACTTTTTTTGTACTTATATAATATAAGACAGAAAATTTTGCCGACAATATTTTCAACTGGTATGAAAGTTTGTTGCCTGGCAATTTTCGCGAATTAAATTTTGACAGTTAAATCACGAGACGTCAGTCGAGTGATTTTTTTTTAAATTTCGTTTCGAAAGGCGAAAATTTCCAAAAGGCAACAAACTTGATTAAAACCAGAAGAAAATTTTTCTGGTAAATAATTTTTTATAACTATTGAAATGAAATAACTATTTCACGAAACAATTTATGCACCATATCAACAAAACATAATCTTTATTTATTTGTTAACAATATTAAATGTACTCGTACAATTATTATAAGCTATAGTAGTTTGCCCATTCTTTTCTACCAAAGCATATTTTTGTGTATTATTGACCTGTAGCATTTGGGAACTCGAAGATCCAGCTTCATTTGTTGTTATGAAATTTTCGATCAACTTGTGGTGGTAACTGGAATCCAGCTGCAGATATGGTTTTGGAGAGCTTGCATTTGAGTGACCCGTTAATTTAATTAACTCCTGTTCAGAAACACTTTGTTTAAACAAGGCTGACACAGCTGAAGATCGATGAGAATGGTTTGTTATTTTATGTTTTTTTATGTGTATTCCAATTTTTGTCAGCTATTTTTGTCCACTTAGATACGGTGTTGATTCCAAATGAACAGTTTTTGAACCAAGATCCATCCTTTCAGTTGGGGTGAATGGTAAAAATGAGTCTGTCTGATAAAATCTTTGGTTCCCTTTTTCCATTAATTTTAAAAATAATCTAACTGTACATAAATTTTGCCATTTGCTGCTTGCCAAACTTTTCGAACCGCCTTGATTTGTTTTCGAAAAAATGATGTTTTGTTCAATTTGAAGCTACCTTCGCTTGGTATCTCTGGCCAATCTTGCACGTTTGAAAGATATATCTGTGAAAGGGTCGATTTTTATGCCGTTCTCCGTAAAATATTTTTTTTGTACCATTTTTGCTGTAGTATTCCACATTGACTTTACAGACGACTCTTTATAGTCTTCGCCCTTGCCTTTTTTCATGTCAAAGACATAATCCTCAAGAATTTTTGCTAGTTCCCTTATGGTAGTACATCTTTGAAGCGTAAAATTTCTCTTCTTCTTCTTTTTTTTATATAGACATGACTCTGTCTGTTTTTCAATGTGCCTCCAGTAACTTGTCGTTCCATCGTTTTCGTAGTCTTACCATCGTTTTCGTAGTCTTACCACTGATCGTCTTCCTATTGGGGAACTGTCTCTTGTCGTCTTTACTACTCTATTTAAAATTTCTTAGCAGTAGGAACTCCATAAATTGGGTCCAAATAGAGCTTCTGGACCTGCGTGTTCAATGGGACATTTTCTGAAACCAATGTTTTTATTTCTTCTGACTGGCATCCAAATCTTGATTTTTCGTCTGGATTCATTATATCTGTCCAAAATTGATTACGATTGATTACGCCTCAATGACGTTTGTCAAACTAATAACAAAAGAATTACCAGACACGTTGTCATTTGTCGTTGAGAAATCACAGGCAGGAAGGAGTTTTGTCAGTAGGAAACGTGATGTTGCTATGACGTTTTATCAGTTAAAAATAGTTTAGTCTTCTTCTTCTTCTTTTTATATAGACATGACTATGTCTGTTTTTCAATGTACCTCCAGTAAGTTGTCGTTCCATCGTTTTCGTGGTCTTCCTACTGATCGTCTGATTAAAATCCATATTTAAATATTCAACAGTCAGTATCTCGGAAACTCGGAAACATCCAATATATAAGATAAAGATTGAAAATTAGTTAGTTAAACTAGTTTGAAGAAACATTGAAGAGGTCAATTTAGATAACCGATGATCTGGCTAAGGGTCCCCCTTCTCTGTTTATAGTTCACAAAAAAATAATAGATGAATAACGTCATTATCATTTATAGTTGTTCTGTGTACAGACATAATTTCTGTTAATTGTATATGACTTTAGCTTGTTATTTAATTTTCTGTTTGAATTTCGTTAGTTTCGTTTCTTGTTTAAATTAATTGTCAAATTATGCTTTTATTGTTTTATAAATGTGCAACTATTATCAGTGTAGACTACCAATCAATGGAATACCTAAAGAAATTTGCATTATGAAGCTGGTCAAAGCTTCTAATGTCCAGGTCCAGCTTATGTTATTTATTTAAATAAAATAGTTTGTAAATTAAAATATAATTGGGATACATTTATTTTCATATTTTCTTTTATTTCTATCGTTTTGTAGCAGTTCTATAAAACATCATGTCAACTAATTAAAGCCCCATCGCTCGCTGTTGTAATTGATAGTTGTTGCTTTTGCATTTTTAAATTTTCAGCTTGAGTGAAAATGCGGAAACGTTTCAAAGCCATATAATAATTTGTTAAATATATATGCAACGATATTTGTTAGAGCAACTTTTGGCCTCGGTGCATAGAGTAGCTGCGTAGATTAAATTTTCCCGGTATTCGCTAAATTTTCTGCATTGGATTTATTTTTATTCGCCGGAAATGTACTATATAAGTTATTTAATACAAGCGAAAATGTACACAAGTAATTATTTCCTCTTTTTGTTTCGGAACTATGGTTATAAAAATAATCGTATGTTTTTATATTTTATTTGTTTGTATTTTATTTTATATTTTCTTTGTATATACTACATTTAAATTAGAAAAAACTTTATCATAACCTTTGCTAGTTAAGAGCAACAAACTAAATTTTAATACGAAATTTTCGGTTTATTTTTGGAATGAAAAACGTCAACATTCAAGTCAAGTGAAAAGCACATACTTATTAATATTTGCTGAGAGGGATGCCAGTTTCCCACGTATACACTTCTTTGCATTCTAGTGCTAACATACGCAAAAATTTATTCGACTCTTCACTTATCATATCAACTACTCCTACACCCTTTTAATATACAAGATATATATTTTCAAGACGTGTTGCAGACGCGTGTTATCCTTTGAATGGTGACAGTCATCTTCCCAGAAATATCAGGACTGTATTTAGCGATATTAAAGTATTTTTTTATTAAAGGAAAAAGTGAATGGTTAATATTTAAAAAAATGCACGAGTTCGTTTATGTATGGCTAACTATGGATTTTCAAACTCCATTGAACCATTGATAACACTATTAACGAAAGGTAGCGGCTAGATATATATATATATATATATATATATATATATATATATATATATATATATATATATATATATATATATTCTTTATAAAGAATACTAGACCGAAGAAAATAACTTATATATATATATATATATATATATATATATATATATATAAGCGGGGATCCTACAGCTTCTGCCGCTTCCCGCATTTCGATCGCCATCCTTTTTTATCTCTCCAGGTGTCTTCATCAATGGCTCTGTCTTTCATGGTTTCCATAACACCTTGTATCCAAGACTTGGCTGGTCTTCCTCGTTTCCTTCTATTACTTGGATTGTATTCCATAGCTCTTTTTGGCCATCTATTGTCGTCCATCCTCTGTACGTGTCCATACCATATTAACTGTCTAGTTTCTATTCTTTCAGAAGTTGTATGTACTCTATCTGTTTTTCTTCTAATTTCAGAATTAGGTATACGTTCTACTCTTGATATACGGCAAGCTCTTCTTAGGTAGTCCATTTCAACCGTGTCAACTTTTTTCTTTCCTTTTACTGTCATTTGCCAACATTCTGCTCCATATGTAAGAATGGGCTCTACAATTACTTTGTAGATAGTCATTTTAGTTTTCATAGTAGCTTTGTTGGACCAAAGTATCGAATTCAGAATTTGAACACTCTTCCTGCCTTGTTGCACTCTATAGTCTATATCTCGTTCCGTTGTTCCTTTACTGCAGATAATACTTCCCAAATATTTGTATTCGTAGCACCTTTTCATTTGTCTAATTTCCAAATCCGGGTCTTCGTCTTCACTGCCTATTCGCATATATTCTGTTTTAGACATATTCATACTCATCCCCCATTTTTCGTATTCATCTTTGAGCTTTCTAAGCATATAATCTGCATCTTCTTCACAGCTTGCAATTAGTACTTGATCATCTGCAAAGAACAGCGTTGTCAGATAATGGTTGTTAAGCTTCAACCCCATTCCCGTACATTTTTGTCTCCACTGGTGCAGTGCTTCTTGGATATATATTTTGAATAGGGTGGGGGAAAGACAACATCCTTGTCTCAAGCCTTTCGTTACTGTAAATACCCTTGAGAAAGTATTTCCTGTTTTTACAGTGCTTTGAGGACATTTATAGATGTTCAGTATTGCTTTTAGATATGTTTTACTAAGGTCCGTTTTCGTCAAGACACTAAATAAGAGTTTTAAAGGAACTGTATCATAAGCCTTCTCCAGATCTATAAATACCAGATGCGTAGGGAGGTTTCGAGCTGTTCGTTTTTCAATTACTTGTTGAAGGGTAAATGTGTTGTCCACGCACGATCTTCCTGCTCTGAAGCCGCTTTGTTCTTCAATTTCTTTATACTCCTCTTCTATTCTTCTTTTCAATATACGACCATATAACCTTCCCAGCGAGCTAGTTACGCTAATGCCTCTATAATTTCCGCATTCTTTTCTGTCTCCCTTTTTATAAATGGGGCTAATGTGGGCCAAATTCCAATCGTCTGGAATCGTTTGGCCTTCAATTAAGCATTTATTAAAAATATTCACTAAGCTCTCCAAAAGAGCATCCGGTCCATGTTTCACCAACTCGATGGGAATGTCTCCAGGCCCGGGTGTTTTTCCATTTTTCATTTGTTTCAATTCTTTTTTCAGTTCTTCTTTGTTTATCTTATGCACCTCTAAGTTTTCTGTCATTGAGATATGGTCAGGTCTTTCCATAAATTCGTGCCTACTTTCTGTTAATAGCGTTTCGTAATATTTTTCCCACTTTTTATTTTGAATCAGGTTTATATTTCCCTCATCTTTTCTTTCTTTTCTAATACTTTTTATGAATTTCCAAGCTTGTGTCACTTTGGTTCCTCCTAAGCATCGGTCCATCTCTTCGCATTTCTCTTCCCACATTTCGTTTTTTCTTTTAGTGACTTCCTTCTTTGCTTCCCTGTTGAGTCTGCTGTAAATTCTGCGGTCTTCTGAGTCTTTCGTGGATAGCCATGTTTGATAAGCTTTTTTTTTGTCTTTAATTAATTTTCCTACTTCTTCGTTCCACCACTCAGGATTTTTTCCTTTGTCAGCTTCTTCGTACCCCAATGCCTCTTTGGCCGCCTGATGAATGCAATTTTTTATATCTTGATATTCTTTTTCGGCTGTTTCTCTTCGAGTTAAGTGAGTTAGTTTTGAGGCTAGTCTAAGTTTGTAGAGGAATTGTACTGATTCTTGTTTGAGGCTATCAATATTATATCTTATCTTTGTGGAAGCTGCTACCTTCTCCTGTTCAATTTTGTTCTTGTTTACTTTCCTGTAGTGTATGGTTATTTTTGCGACCACCATATAGTGGTCAGATCCGCATTCGGCACCACGATACACCCTTACGTCATTTGTTTGGAGCCTTTTGTTTTCTGGTTGGATGAGATAGTCGATTATAGATTTTATCTTTTTCTTTGGTTGTTCCCAGGTAAATTTATGTATATCTTTGTGCTGATAAAATCCATTCATTATTTTAAGCTGTAATGTTTCACAAAGATCAATGAGTCGCTCTCCGTTGTTGTTTATTTTGTCTTCACCATATCTTCCTACCACATTGTCTTGTAATTTTTTGCCCACCCGAGCATTGAAATCTCCTAATAGGCATATTTCTTTGGATCGGTTTACATGGGTCAACACGTCAAGCAATTTGTCATAGAATTCATCCTTAACTTTTGTATCAGAATCGTCACTAGGAGCATATACTCCTATTATAACTATCGTCTCCCCATGTTTCTCAAGATCCATCATAATGATCTGCTCGTCTATCTCTTCCCAACTCTTGATATTGTTTTTGAGTTTTGTATGCACGGCTATAGACACACCTCTTTAAAACACATAAATGTGTTAGAAATAATTGTGATAAAGTGAATTGTGCTACGCCTCTGATAGTCAAATAGTTTTTCCCGTAATATTCCTACTGAGTAGTTATTCCACAAACTCCGCATAGAATGCAGCCAGTTAATATTAATAGTTTAGACACCACAGAAGGTGGACACCACATTTAGTTTTTGTTTGAGTACCAACTCTCGTTTATTTTGTGTCTCGCTTATAGTTTGGAAGCTACACGTTAGCAAACACCCCTTATTATTACATATTTAAGTTGATTATTGTTAAAGACATATAGAGATCAAGACTAAAATGTTGATAAGTGTTAAATTAAATATGATAGTCATCGTTTGATAATTGGAAAGGGTACTGAAAGAAGAAGAAGAGACAACGTCTTAAGTTCAAGTCCTAGTTAAATACTTTTAAGCTATAAATACGAGCCCCTTCCCATATCAGTTGTCCTAACGTTAGGTTGATAAGAAAATTAAATTTTAGAGAACAAAAATTAAAGCGCAGCGGAGAGAACATCCAGCAAGTATGGGCTGGAAGTAACTCAAGAAAAAACAAAGTATATAAAGGAAATAATGAACATTTAGGACAGCTTGGGAAAGTATCTACCCCAGACAAGAAATATACTTCTGAGATAGTTGGACAGATAGTTGGGCTCGATACCTGGGCTCGCTGCGGACCAAAGACAACAATGTCAGCGAAGAAATTAAAAGAAGAATAGTGCTTGCCAATCAGTGCTATTATGGCTTGAGGAAACAGATGGCCCCAAAACTACCCAGAAAAATTGAAGTTACCATATATAAAACACTAATAAGGCCAGTGTTAACATACGGGTCAGAAACGTGGTCACTTACACAGAACGACCAAGAATTTGGTCGTTCGAGAAACGACCAAATTCGTTTCGAGAGAAAAATTCTAAGGAAAATATATGGAGGAGTCCAAGAACAGGGTTTGTGGCGTAGGCGCTACAACTTTGAGTTATACAGAAGTTTTGGGGAACCTGACGTTGTAAAATGTATTAAATTAGCACGCCTTCGATGGATAGGACATGTAATTAGGCGAAATGAAGATGCAATGATCAGAAAAATTTTCCACCGAAGAGGACCAGTGAGAAGACGAGCCAGAGGAAGACCAAAACTTAGGTATCAAGATAACATAGAGGATGATCTAAAATCCATCGGAATTAAAGCATGGAGAAGAGTTGCCAGAGACAGGGGCGAATGGAAGATTGTTCTGAAGAAGGCTTTGGCTCATAACGAGCTGTAATGCCACTGATGATGATGATGATAGTTGGACAGTTCAATTATTTGGAGTAACGTTAACAAATAATACAAATGAAGAGACTCGAGAAATCTAAAAAAAAAGTGAAAGTAAAAATACTGGAACTGTAGATAAGAAGCTGAGATCAAAGAAAATATCCAGACGAGCAAAAAGAAGAATATAGACAATGGTTATCCAACCAACGGTACTTTGTATTAGCGAAACCTGGATCTTAAGCAAAACCATAGAACTGAAGCTATATAGATGGGAGCGAAAGATACTCAGAAGAATATACGGAGGTATAAAAGATGGGCATATCGGGAAAAGAAGAACAAATAATGAAATAATGCAAATACATAAACAACAAAAAATTTCAAATATTGAGAAAGTTCAAAGACTACGATGGCTCGACATGTAGCTAGAATGTAGAAAAGAAGAGTCCCTTAGGCATTAATAAATACTACAGCTGGCACAAAAAGGAACAGAAGACGACCAAAATGGACGAAATCGGTAAAAGAAGACTTGGGACTGTTAGAAGTACAAAATTGGAGAAACCTAGCACAAGAAATAGAAGAAAAGCATAGAAGCTTTGGGTCTCTAGGGCCTGTTTGAGCTGGTGTATATATATATATATATATATATATATATATATATATATATATATATATATATATATATTGTCTTCTTTGATTCCTCATCCGTAAGTGGTTCTTCGATATTAAATTTATTGAATTGCTAAATTGCCCTAAATAGTAGTCAGATTGCCTTCCTAATTTTTTGTTTATCTTCCACCAGAAGGACATGGACAAAAATGTAACAAACGTAGTGCTATTCTCTGACAGGATATTAACCATACAGTTCCAAACAACAATAATAAATATGCGTGCACCAACTTAATGCTATAACGAAGAAAATATTGAAAGTCTATTATGCTTGAGAATTAGTATTAACGTCTATAAACACTCGATATAATCACGGAAGAAGGGAGATCAGAAAGATATCAAAAGAAAACCTTATAGAAAATGTAAGAGTATATATTTTGATGTCTTTCTGATACTCCCTACCAGGGTGTGTCTGATCTTTAATTGTACACAGTAGATATTACTGAACAGTTAAAAGTATGGAAAACCAGAACCTTTTATGAAAAAAAATGTCAAGCCTAGCATGTGTTGTAAAAGTATTCCTAAGATGGTCTGAATTTACGTAGTGGATAACAATATTTGTAGGATTTGCCTGTATTGATGCCTTCTTTGAAATTCCAGGGGACTTCTCCAGCTTCACATTGTAAACTTTTAATAGGACTTGTATAAAAGGCAGCTAGTATGGTTCGCAGAGCACTATTTTGTATTTGATCAAGTAGTTTGGACATGATCAATGACTTAAACATATGAGTCAGAGTTTTACTATCTCCCCCCACGTGTTGTGTATATCAGTTTTTATAATGTTAAATGCCGATTGACGAGTACTTTTTAGATCATAAATGTGGTGATTCCAGGATAATCTGTTGTCAAATGTCATGCCTAAACATTTAATTTTCACAACATATTTTAACAGCTTTAATTCTTGAGTGATATAACTTCTTTGATTGATTGATTTTGTGATTGATAATTGAAGACCATTAGAATTTGTCTTAAGAAAAATGATTAAATTATCAGCACAGTATAGCTTTTACTGATAAGTCACAAGTGAAGGTAATATTATTTTTTGCAATAAGAAATAGTGAGACGCTTAAATTAGATCCTAAGGGAATTCCGTTTTTTTGAATGTTTGTATTAGATAAAGTACCGTTAACTCATACATTAAAAGTTCAATGAGATAGGAAATTTTTTATAAATTATCCTATATTATCTTTTATTCCCCATCGGCTTAGTCTTTGAATAATACCATGTCGCGTAGTTATGTCCAAAAATACTGCGATACATTTTTGTCCACATGCCATTGCTTCATGAGCCTTTGAGACTGTAAACTAATAAGATTATCTAGTGTTTAACGATTTAACCGTAATCCGTTTTTAACACAAAGAAAAATAAAGTAGGAACTACAGTAGGATAATATTCTAAAATCAAAGTACGTATTCCCAGACACATCTAACTTTACCTCCTCCACCTCTAACTTTGGTATTGTCTAGTCCTTATCCATGTAATTCTATGTAATTGTGATCAAAACTGCCACCTTTCTGTGGCATATGGACTTGATTAGTTTTCACAAATACGCAACCTTCTCCAGAGACCCGTACGAAATCTCAGTATATTATTGCTATTTTCACGGTTATGTTTTTAGTTTTATTTTTAAAGCAATACAAAATCCACGAAACATGTGTTTTTCTATCGCTTATATGATCCGAGACAAGTAATTTTTTATTTTCTAAAAACTACATTAATCTATTAGGTATGATTTTCTCGAGGACTTTACACTTACACGTTAGAAAAACAGCTGTATATAAATATGACAGAGATTTTAGTTGATTTTGTTTATAAATAGGGATGACAATAGATCGACTCCAGATTTTTGGGAACTTGCCATCTTCATGTATTATTGTAGTTGCCCGACATGTGTTTCTTTGGAGATGAAGGAAGTTTTTGAAAAAATATTGCAGGAATATTATCAGGACAGAAAGAAGAGTTTTTCGTAATATTGAGAGAGTATTCTAATTCATCTTGACTTGACATTCTATGACTTTTTAGTCAATAAATCTGGAGAAAGAACATTATTGCTTGAGAATATTTCAAAATTATTAGCTAAAATATTGGCTATGTCTATAGGAAATGTGTATATTTACAAGAAATATTTGATGCGTTACAACCAACTATAAATAATCTATGTTTCTTTTGTAAACCGTTTAAACAAATAAAATTAAACAGCCTGCACTTTGTTTAGATATCACCATTATCATTCTGGCTTTACAACCCTGTATGAGTCCTAACCTCCTCAAGAATTTCTCTTCAGTCATCCCTATCTTCGTCTTCTTCTTTGACCAACTAAAGAAGCGTTTTTATAGCTAAGTCAATTTGCCCCATCCACATAACATGTCGTACCCACCTTAGACGTCCTATCTTAATCTATTTTACGATATCTGATTTTTGGTATATTCTATAAAGTTCGAAGTTTTATCGTCTTCTTAACACTTCATCGTCATTCACCGCTACATAGATTCGTATAGATTTCAAATATATGCTGGTATTAATTGGAAAGAAAAGGAATTGAACATTTGAATTCCAAAAGAATGGAATCAATAATATCATTATTTAGAGAGATGTCAATAAAGCGATGATAGCGAATGTGGTAGCTAAGCTTCGTTTACAAGTATTGTTTTCTTATTTGTATTTTCTTATCTTTCTCTCTTACTACTTCATTTGAATTCTCACCTACACCTTTTCAGATAAAATCTGTTACAATTTTAACATTCTCGGTATTTGAATTTCTTATGTAGATAGAAGTTGTAGCTTTCCTCGTTATATACTATACCTTTAAATTTTAATATTCTTTATATCAAATTTTAAGATGATCTCAAACCAACCCTGGGATATTTTAACAAAAGAAAATAGAAAATAAAAATACCTTCAGTTTAGTTCTACTTCCATGCGATGGAAACCATATAGAAAAGTTGTAATAGCGTGAACAAAAAACAGATTTCTTTATAAAGATCTTGATAGCAAACAGCTGCGTTATATGGCAAAGTTTATTTTCAAACTATGTATATCCACTTTCTACGTTGTTGTATATTTTAATTTAGAATATTTCGTCATTATTATAATATTAAAAATAATATGGTTATTATTTTAATTTTAAAAAACAGATATTTTTTGTTAGCATATGATTTTCTAAAAGATATCACACAGAAAGATGTCACGGAAAAACAAGTTTGAACAATATTCAGTCTCAAATTGAGAGCGATATAAACTCTATTTTTCAATCTCTGTCAATTTTCAGTAACCCAATTTTAAAATTTATGTTCATCTTTCAACAAATTTAAAACACTTTTCTTAAAACCCGCCGTAGATTTTACATTTGAATAAACTGTATTGGAGAAAATCAAATTGATAGAAAAATAGCGTCGAATATTTTTGATTTTCTCGACAAAGAAGCAAATAAATTTGGTACATTTCGTTCGAGAAAAGAAAACAGGAATAAATTGGACGTCATTCTGGGAATTTTCCCGTATTTTCATTGAAAACTAAACAGTTTTTGTTTGTTTCCCGTAATGATGTTAGACTTTGGAAAACTTTTATTTGATTGAAACTGGAAAATTATAAATAAGCTTTAAGTTCTAGAAATGCAAGATTCGTATATTGAAGGTTAGTGTGGAAGAATAGAGTTACAACAGGGCTCAACATGGCAGATAATATAGAAGCAAATAACCTATCTAAATATTTGCTTTATAAGCAAATAACCTTTTGTTCAAAATGCAGAATTCTGGATTTCATAAAAGAGCAAGGCATTGGGGCTTCTTCTGACAAACTGGGCTTCATACCTAACTATCGAAAATCCTCGTAAAATTAAAATAGATAATGTTTAAGAGTGTTTATTGCCTATACAAATATTTCATACATCATGAGCAGTGGAAAGAGCTGCGATGGGAATATTTTAAGAAATCGAGTGAAAAATGAAGAAATTTGAAGAAAAATACGCGTAACAAACCTTCTTGAAAGAGTGACTAAACTGAAGTGGCAATAGGTCAGCTACATCGTGGGACAATTCTCAGAAAGGATGGACGAGATAAACCAACAGAAGTGTCGACGACAAGAAAGACAACAAACTATATCCATATTATAAGATAAGAATAGATAAGATAAGAATAAGATAAGAAACACAGGAAATATAATATGAAGTTTTTGAAGGCATACGAACAGAAAGGACTGTGATTGAGAGGTCATCACCAAATAATCTCTATTTGACTACATTTTTTTGGAGAAATCTCAAAAAATTATTTCAAATTTATAAATTAAAAAACAAAAACTATAGATTGGGTATCTTAGAAATGGAATATACAGGTCCGATATGAACAGCAGTCAAGTAACCGACAATGTGTTCTACAAAAATATTTATATCTATTTGCCATTAGATAAGACGTTAAAAATAATCAAAATAAAATTAGATAATGATGATAAATTGGCAACTAGAACAAGATTAAAAAATGTATTAGCTATAATGGAGTTATTGACATTATGTACTGATAATACCTATTTTCAACTAAATACTAAATTCTATAAACACAATTTTGGTCTAGCAATGGGCTCTAGTTTATCTCTATTATTAGCCAATATATATTTATGCAATATTTTAAAACAAATATTATTTCTAAACAAAATTTAAAACCCACTTTATAATGGAGATATGTAGATGATGTATTCTCAATAGGGCTTCATAAATCAGAGTTGTTGGACACATTCCTAAATGATATAAAGGATAAAGAAGAGACAATAACATTTACCACGAAAAGAAATATAATATTACACTACCTTTCCTGGATGCTTTAATCTCAAGGAAGGAAACTGGATATGAGACTCAGGTGTATAGAAAACCAACACACATCTTAATTACAAAACAAATCAAAACATCAATATTAAAAAGACAATCAATTATATATCATAAATCCAAAATTACTTGTTTTAACGAAAATTCATTCTTGGAGGAGAAAAACATTTGTTAACATATGTTTTATTAAAAAATGAATTTCTTTTGTCAATTGGAAAATAACAATACCATACATAAAAGGCTTATCAAAAAAAGTTAAAACTAAAGAAAATAAATTCAACATTTCAGCAAAATTCAAAACAACCATTAATATCTATTTTATCTAAAACTAAAACTAACAATGACCAAGAAAGAACAAAAAATTATATTTATAAAATACGTTGTGCATGCGATCATTTTTATTTAGGTAAAACATAAAGGTCATTAAATGTAAGAATAAATAAACATCAATCTTATATGAAAAATAGAGAATTTGATAGATCTCAAATATGTAAAATTGAGAAGAAAAGGAGTAACAATTTAGCTAAAGTTTGTCCAAACCATATTTATATAAAATCGGAGAACGTCGAAACTCTATCTATTCATGTGATAACAGTTCCATCACACAATTATACCATATGTAAATATTTAATATTACTCCACTAATATTTAAAATATTTGTGGCAAAAAGATTGCTGGATTCCATCTTCTCTTTTAAACACACACTCACGTTCTGGAGAATCTTTTCATTCCTTGTATCACTTTTTGAAATAAAAATAAGTTCTTCAATTTGGTTAAAGTGCCTTAACCCATATTTAAATAACTTTACTGCTGTAGCTTGTTATCCCCATTTTATACGTTGTCATAAAAATGTTTCGGTTTTATTTTTAAAGCCCATAAAAGTCAAAAGTCTACATCCAGTTTCTTTGGTCGTAAAACAAGATATTTATGTACTACAACATTTTAGCACTTCGATTTTACATAAATCGGTTTGTATATATCACTACCAACCAATTTTTGTTGACAGAAGAAAACGTGACGTAAACAAAATAAAAATAGAAAGTTACTTCGTGTAAACAACAGAGTAGATTATTTATTTTTTAGGTAAAGCACAATTGATGGATGGTACATACAAAGTATTTCATTAGTAAATGTAAATAATTTAATTGGAAAATTCTTGGTTAAAAATAGGAAGCTTTAACCTAAAACGCATAGATGTAACGTTCCTATGGGTGTTCAGACTAATAATATAAACATAATTTTATTTTCTACCTAATCTAATAAAGGCATTTTAAATAATGGTAAAAATTCAATATATATATATATATATATATATATATATATATATATATACACATATAAGTAAAAGCATTTCATTTCAATCATATTATTCAAAATAACAGCCAGGTACGCTAGCAGCGACATCTATACGAAGTAACAAGAAGTCCAGAGACCTCTCTCTGATAGCAAATTAGGTGAACCACAAATTCAAAGCCTCTTACCAGGGGCTTTTAACGACGATAGAAGTATCCTTTTACTTCGACATGCATCTACGATTCACCTTTGAAAAATTGATCTTTTTGATTGATTGATCTTTTTCGCTCTTTACGTAGAGAAAGACGTTTAAATGAAAGTAAAAGATTGCATTTCATTTCATTTCAATCATATATATATATATATATATATATATATATATATATATATTACAACCTAGAGCTAAGATTAATACTATTACAAGAATTAATATTAAACTCAACAGTCTTCCGGGTAAACCGCGTCGATTTTATCATTGCACCGAGCTTTCGACATCCTCTTCGATGTCTTCTGCAAGGCTTCCGAGGTCTCAGTCTCCCGAACCCCCAGACACTACTAGTTTGATCACTAACTAATGTATTACTGTTACTGGGAACAGAAGACGGTTTATTTATACCGTCGATGGTGACGTGGTTTGGATGGAGGTTGGCATGGGGGTGAGCGTGGGAATTGGCATGGGTGTGAGCGTGGAAGTTGGCGCGAACATTTCTGACAGTAGAATTTTGATTGGCGGATGGAGCGGACAATATTTTGTGTATGAGAGGTCTCCATGTCGAAGGTAACCGTATGCCATCATCTCTTTTATTATGAAGAATTCTATGGTTCTGGAGTTTGCAAAATCAATTTTGCGACCTGCATAAAGATGGTGTTGACCTAGAGCTGAAATTGAATGGGAATTGCGAACAGAAATGGAATGTTTATAAATCCTATTTTGGATTCTATGATTTGTTTGGCCTATATGGGTCGGGGGAAGTCTTAAGGAATTTCATAAACTCTGTGTTGTTTATTTGGAATGATGGAAAGATATTGGCAATTACTGGAGATAGTGGAGAGCCCATTGGAGCACCATTTGTTTGACTGTAGAATTGATTTTGGAAGATGAAAATTATGATGATGATGTTTAGAGTTTCATCTATAGGAATGTTCGTAAAGAGTGAAACGATATTGAAACTTACTAGAATATCTGACGGTGAGATAGGGTATTGTTTAAGAAGTTCGTTGCGTAGGGCAGTTGTATGACAATGGGACGTAGAGGAATAATGGGTTTGTGAATTTTCTGTAGGTCATATATTCGAAGTGTTCTGGAAGACTTTTCAAGAAGAATTAAAGATTGTTTTATATCAACAGGAAGAGAGATTTTATTGAAAATGGCTTTTGTTGTTTTCTCCAGATAGTTTGTTGAATTATTAGGAATTGGTCTGTAGTCTTGAGTATTAATGAGATTTGAGAGTTTAACGATAGAAATGTTTAGGATGACGGTGGCATTATTGGCGGGAAAAATGACTAAATTTGAATTTGACTGAAGAACTTCAGTCCTCTTCTGTTAATTCCGGCTTCTCTGACGACAATTTCAAAAAGAATACTGGACATTGAACTGGACACAATACGGCTTCGGACCATTATTTCGGTATGCGTTCCTGTTTTTATATTTCTTTTAGCAACTATTCCAAATGCTTAAATAGTACTGGTCCTCCAGATTCGAAAATTTTAGCTAATACTTCCTTCTTTTCTGGACTCTTGATTTTCTTTAGTTTTTCTATTATTTCTTTTATTTTTTTTATTAGGCAGTCTTCCCTGTGTTCGTTCTTGATCGGTATTTTGCTTAAGTTCTTCTTCATATTCTGTTGCGGGTTTAAGTAGGGTAGAAACTCCTCAAAGCATCTTTTCCATCTGTTCAGTATTTTCACGTTACTTACTAAATTTCTTCTATTTTTGCTTTTGTAGTGTACATGTCTTCTTTGGTAACCCTTTTTCTCATTTTTCATCGCTCGATATGAGTTTCTAATTTCTCTATTTTTAAATCTTTCTTTCATGCATATCTATTGTATTTTCTTTTCTTTTATATTATAATTCTTCTGGCTCGTTCTCTTTGTTGTATTTTTTCTCTATCTCTGGTATTTTTTCTTACATCATTTTGAGTCTTTCGTTCATCTAGTTCTATTTTACATTTACCGTCAAACCATTCTTTGTATTTATCTTTTATATTTCTATTACTGTCTTGCACTTATTATTTGCATCCATTTTTGTTCAATATTTCTAAATAAAAAAAATATAAGGTATACATTAAATATAGTTTTTAGGTTCTATGCCTTTTAGTCCAGGGAAATATGTTTTTATAAGAACATCTTATGAGCCAGGTATTTAAAAATTTGAGCTTCTCCTATAATATACCTATAGTAAATAAACCTATAGGTTTTCGGCGTGGTTTTTAAATCATTAATAATTTAGTTCAATTTTTTTAATCATCTCTTACCACTTCCGCCAATTTCCACCACTGGCTCGTGTAGGCTTGTATTTATTTTTTAATTATTATTATCACCAATTTTAAAACAATAACAAAGATAAAATATATACATATAATTCGGCTTTTACAACGGCGCTAACACTCATGGGACTATCATTTTAGAAGAGACTAGGTAAAAAATATAAAATTATGAGACATTTATGTGATCGAAGGGATAAAATCCTGTCGCAGAGGCAAATAGCTGATATATCTGACTGACTCGTTTTCAAATTCATCATTTTAAAATGACCGACAAATATAGTAAATCGATAAAATGGAAATAGGCCAGTGGATGAAAAATATAGATATACAATAACAAATATAACCATTCCAATATCGACTCCCTTTGTCTTACTCCTGTTCTGTGCCTTGTCTGCTGGAAATTTGTGTTCTTTGGACTATTTTATTTTACTTCAAAAATTGTGTGTGTATTTTCCTCTGAATTTATTGTTATATTCACTTGCGTTTTTCACCTTTACATAGCTTTATATTGCTTTATCATTATATATTACCTATATCTATTATTTGACTTGATTGTTACGTTCTATAAAAATTTTGTTGTTAGATTATGATTTAATCTTAGATGCCCATTACAGCTTGCTTAAAAAGTCAATTTTAATATTAAATTGAGCTGGGTTATACCTTCTAACAAGGCCAGGATTTGCGTGTTTTACGATGACAACCTAATGTGTGCTTCAAGACGTTTTATGTAGCGTGTAACAGCAGGTAATAGCTATTGAAAAATCCATTAAAAAAGTATCGTGAAACGCTACGTGGTTGATATAATAATTACAAAGCAAAGCAGATTTAATTTTTATAGTACAATAAATAGTACGCAAAATTAACAGCAATAAACAACATATTTTACTTAAATATTTCGGATTATCAGCATTTGATGTGTAACAGGTGATATTGTTTTTCACAGATACTTTTCAGGCTATTTGAAAATTAATTTTGTATTGTCTTGTTAACCCTTTGTATTGATCACAAGCTGCAATATTTCAGATAAGACAAAGACATTTTTAAGGGTCTCTATAACATTGCCATCGCATGGCGTTATCCAGCTATTGTCTATTATTAAATATGTCACTTTTTCTTCTCCTTGTCTGGTCTCACAACTCGGAGTGAGTATTAGCCACATGCAATATCGCCCTCCATCTTCCGCGATCTTGTGCTTCCATTTCTGATCATTATACCTTTTTGTACTCTGTTGTCTTCTGTTCTTACCACATGACCAGCTTATCTTATCCGGTTATCTTTTATATGTCTGATAATGTTTTCACTACCATGCAGAATCACCCATTTAGCAACTGGCCGAAGACTTTATTTTTACAGTGATAGTTTAGACTGTCTTTTTAACAGTGTAGATCTCAATAATGTTAAAAGATAGACTAATGTTCTATTTCCAGCAGTTATTCTTGCTGATATCTCTTGTTCTGCTTGGCTGTCATTTGCGATTACCGCGCACCAGATACTTTAAACTCATTTACTAGTTCGAAATTGTGATCATTAAGAGGAATATTGTGATACTACTATGTATTTCGTCTTTTCTTCATTTACTTGAATTACCGAGACTCTGAGAAGACCCAAATTACCTGCTTTCTCCTCGAGTCGTGAAAACTCCACTTACACGTCTCTTGTAGAATGAGATACTGTATCTGTGTCATCAGCAAAGGCAAACAACAGTTTCGAACTTTGATTGGAAAAACCTACCTACCAGCTCCGTCTGTATTTTACTTATTGCATGTTCCAAGGGAAAATTGGACAGCAATGGTGACAACGTTTACTTGTGTGAGTTCTGATGTTATACCAAATGGCGTTGATGTTCTAACTTTACATGTGTATCATGCACATTTGTGTTAACTCCACTAATTTTCTTGTTTTTCCCATTTCTTGCGTTGCTAGTCATAGCCTGCTTCTTTTTATGGAATGATATGCTTGCTGGAAATCCACGAAGATTTGGTTTATTTTCCGGTGTGTGAGTTTTTTAGCCAGATAACTGCTAGAACTTTATATACTGCACATATATATATATATATATATATATATATATATATATATATATATATATATATATATATAGTATGCCCCTATATTTTAGTAATTGTTGTTTATTGCTTCTTATATATGGGTACTGTGAGGCTTTCATTACACACTCAATGCATTTTGCAATGTAAATTTTAAAATATATTTATTACACTAACTCTTACACCCGAATTTCTCTTATATATAGTTCGCCTCTTTCTTTGAAATGCTTCCAGTACCCAGTAGAATTCTGTCGATATCAGAACAACGCCAAACACCGTGAAAGTTCGATCAAATGGATAGAAAGGGGCTGGCGTACTTTATTTCCACATCTGCAGAAGATAATGTATTATCTTACTCCTCCGCCTGATTTTCAATATTTAGGAAATTTAAAGTGCTCCTTCCATCGTTCGATGTTTCTGAGGTCTTCTATTTTATTTCTCATAACTTTTGTTTTCCCAACACTTCCACCTTCTCTCATTGTATTTACCTCCCATAGGATTTCCTTACCTGATTCATCTCTACTTAGTCTATTTCTGTCGTATTTCCCATATTTGTCGAACTAGGTAGCTCTTCTTATTAGCTCTGAGAAATCGTCTTGTCTGTGAAAATCTCTTTTATTTTCATCTGTAGGATGTAGTGGTTCAATATTTTAAAAGTTAATGAAAGTAAGATAATGCTTCCGTAAACTTACAATAATATTTTTCAACGCTAGTAGCTTAAATGTGTCTCTGGTAGTTTTCGTGTTAAATCGAAAACTTTGTCAGTGGACTGACCTATTCAGCTCACATTTTCATTAGTGGGATGCAGTAATTATTAGTTATCTTATTTACATTTGCAATTAGGAATATTGATGGAAAACGAACATATTGTTTTGATGTCGCTTATAATTTATTTCTCAAAAGTTAATTACTGTTGACAAATTCTATGTAATTAAATTGGTATTAATTAGTTCATCAGACCAGTGTATTAGTTAGATAATCACTATGTTCGATTTATTTAAATTTTCGTATCTATATATACAATTTTTATTTCTTGATTGGAATTTGTACAATTTGTTTGCGATTTAAACTTCTTTTTTTTTTAACGTGACTGTCTGTTCTTCAATATGCCTCCAGTAAGTTGTTATATTAAACTGGTGCAGCATACGTTGTAAATCATCTTTACTTTGAGAGCTTAGTATTACGTCGTCTGGGTAAGAGATTATGTAAAGTTGTTTTTCTCCCATTTATTATCCTGTTTTAGTTTACTTTTTTTAAATTTCATCCATGATTAGGTTGAACAATAGAGGGCTCAGAATGGAATCAGAAAGGGAGGAAATCCCCTTTTCTTATCCCATTGTCAGCTTCAATTGGGTCAGTTAGTTCTTTTTGTACTTTTATTTTTATTGTATTATACTGGCAGATATTTTCGATCGTTTTAATAATTTCTAGAGGTATCTCTCTTCCTTACAATAAGTGGATAACGTCCTGTAATTGACCCTATCAACCGCTTTGTTTTCAAAACACTTTTTTCGTATCAACTTATTTTTTATTATGATTTTTTATATTTAATGGTGTCCTTTAAAAACACATTTTTGATAGCCCCATAGGGTCTAGTCTTTCGCCCCTTCTAAGTAGCTACGTCATGGATAATGTTTGTATCAACATTGGTAATGATTGTATCAACAACTGCACTTTTTGCATTCCTTTCATTAAAAGGTATGTAGATGATTTAGTTTTGGCAGTTCTTAAACACAAAATTCATGAAACAGTTAACATTTCAACAATCATAATCAACATATACAATTCACAGTTGAGAAAAAGGTGGAAGATTCTTTACCATTCCTTGACATGAGAATTGTAAGAACTACAGATAATGTGTTGAAAACCAGATGGTTTAGAAAACCCATATGTAGCAATAGATTTATAAGCTATTACTCACATCATCCAAACAAGCTGAAAATGAACCAAATAACAGGATTAAAAGAATGTGTTTTAAGGCTTCCTCATCCAGATTACCTACAGGAAGATCTTCAATTGTTGAAAACTATTTTAATTGAGAACTCTTCACAGAGAACTCCTACAAATATGCTACATAGAATGCTTTTTTCTAATACTGTTAATATAACTAACTTAACACCATTTTTTGAGAAATTTCAGAACATTGTATCCAACAATCAGAACATATATTACCCTTCACTGCCCTATATACCATCATTAACACCTAAATTATTACAAATACTAAAGGTTATTGGCAATATATAAATAGCAACAAAAAACATCAAAACTATTTCATCTTTGTATTCAAAAACTAAATTGCCTATACCCGAAACACCAGACATTACCACAAATGAAGAACTTCCTACTACTTCCTACCAAACAAATTCCTGAAATATTGTGGACAAGTAGTGACAGAACAATTAACAACATTAATTAATAAAATTATAAAACACAATAAAATACCGGAAGAACGGAGAACGAGTGAACTAATTCTACTATTCAAAACAGGAGATAAAACAGTCAAAAAACTACAGAGGTATAAGCTTGGTAAATACTACGCTAAAACTTACAACTAAAATTTAACAAGTGCTAATAAATCAGAGGATAAGTTTAGAAGATGAACAACAGGGTTTTACTAGTGAAAGATAGTATAAAGATGCAATATTCGTTATAAAGCAAATTACTGAGAAATTACTAGAATATAATAGACCAACATTTCTGTGTCTGATTGACCTAAGGAAAGCGTTTGACAGATATAAAGATATAATCCATCTTAAGTATAATAGAGAAGTTCCCTTCAATAAAACAAACAACAAAACAAAATGGAATTCAGAATAGATAGACAATTTACAGAACCTATAGAAATAGGCAGCGGAATAAGACAAGAGGATTCATTGAGCCCCATGCTCTTTAATTTGATCATGGATGAAATCATTAAAAGCGTTAACAAAGGAAAAGGATACAGAATGGGAAACAAAGAAATAAAAATACTCTGTTACGCAGACGACGCAATATTGATAGCCCAAGTTGAAGATAGTCTGCAAAGAATGGTCCACAGATTTAACATACAAGCAAAAGAATTTAATATGAAAATCTCATCTCAGAAAATAGTAGTCAGCACAGAACCAACCAGATGTAAAAAAAAATTGAAAGAAGTGAGAGATCAAGAACAAAAAGCAAATAGACTGGCAGGATGCCTTAATAACACTATATGACTAAACAGACACATTAACACCAAATAAATATTATTGAATGTATATACGTGTTGGTCTTCTATATTTGTGTTCCCTATTCGTGCAGAAGTTTATCATCATTTCTCCATTTTCGTTTATAACATCCTCGTTATGTTTTTGCTTTATTGCAGGTATTACTTGGTTGCCTAATCAAGCGTTAAAATCACCCAGTATTATCATGTGCCCTCTGACTTGGTCTGGTCATATATGATTATGATTACTGATCATAATTTGACTCCATTTATGGAACAGTCTTATAGAAAAGTCTGATACTGTTGACACCTTTCTTTCACACACAATCATAGGGAATATGCAACAAATTGGTAGATTCAAATCCACAAAAATACTTTTAAACTATTACATATATTGATTTTGTTGTATTGAGGCATAATCAATTCGACGGCCTTACTATTTATTAACAAAACGAACGTTATTGATTTATAAATTTTCATTAATGTACTAAAGTGGTGCGATAATTCAGCCTCGGATTTTATTTAATTTTGATTATGACCAACTAATCCTAGAATTAGAATATCTAGGTCTATTTATTCGATATGACAAAAACAAAGCTCATATTTCACGTTTATTGGACACAGCAATTAATGTTATTTATACTGCAACACAAATTTTTGTATTGTATCTATTATTAATCAACTGTTTTTCAAACGAATACGCTATTTAATTTATGTCAAAGCACGGTAAACAACAAAGGAAATTTTATAAATGATGTACAGTCAAACCAAAGTTACTTTTAATGGATATAAACACAAAAGGGATATATCATTTAATAAAAACACTAAATTTCATTGAATATTTTATATATTTTTTTTGGGTTCAAAAAAATATAATTATAAAAAATAATTAATTTCGATTTACTTTGTCTAGATCCTGTAGGCATCAGCCGTGTACCACACTTCTTGTGTTAAAAGCCTTAAAAGGTGTTATTATACACTAGTTTTAATATATATTGATCTTAAAGTTTCACCCAAATAAAAATTGTTACATTCACACAGAATTTTATAAACAGAGTTGTTTGATCTTTTTTTTATTTTTGGGTTTTATTTTGGATAAGAATCTAGGTGTTGTTTAGTTTAAATGTAGTTGTAATTTGTTTCATATCTTTTTAATCCAGAATATGATGGTTTTCTGCTCAGAATTCTTTCTATATGTATGGATTTGTTTGAAATTTGGACAGAAAGTAATAAATAGCTTAAAGATCAAAATGTACCCTATGCCAATATGTGCTTTTCCTCTGGGGGCGGTTACCATTCCAACTGAGGGTGGAAAAAGTTTAATGAACAACTATGGTAGTCGCTAGAATAGTGAATTTTAAGACAAAAATGTACTTTTGACGTGAAATGAATTTTTTCTCAAAGTAAATTACTCATCAAAATGTACTCGTCAAAATATACTAAAAGTCAATTACTCGCATTTGACAGAGTAGGAATTACAGATATAATATATCTCTTCTATAATAAATACTTCCAGTTGTATATTATAAAAATAATTAAAAATGTCTATCAAAACAATAAGATTAAGTTCACAATAGATGTACAACTTATTGAACCTACAGATACGGCAAATGCAAAGAGACAGTGGGATTCACTAAGCCCTAGGATAGTCAATCTAAACATGCATTAAATCATAAAAAGTGTCAATAAACGAAGAGGATACTGAATGGTGTCATCAATGGTGGACACAGCTAAAACGCCAGAGTTTTGGAAACAGTAGAAATGAAAATACTCGTGAGAAAGAATTACAGGAAATATGTTCATAGAGCGAATAAGGAGTGACGATATCAGAAAAAAATGTAAGCTACAGGGTATAAACGAGGTGACACTAAATAGCAAAAAGGACGGAATGAAAATGGAGTAGAATGGTGGACTACAGTCTACAGCAAGTGGTAGAATACGTATGCCAATGAAGAAGATAAATTTGTTCTCTATAATCATTTTTACTAGAATATATACAAATGTTTTTCTTCGAAAAACGCCTTTTTACTCAGGTTTTTTCTGGCTCTGTCAGATAAAGGCTTAATAATCTCTTTTTTAATATTTACGTTGCGAACTGTTGGTTTTCTATATATTTGGTGTCGTCTTTAACACGCCCAGAAATAGTGACTAGTAATGAGTTGTTATTTTGAGAACAAAAATTTCACAATAAATATTACAGGCAAGAAAATTCATATGGCACAGCAGGTTTTGAAAAGGCTTTTGATACTTTCATTTAAAAAATAAAAGTGGAAAATAATGGAAAACTTATCTTATAAATTTTGAATTTGTTGAATAAAAAGATATTGGTAGCGCTACGATAATATAAAAGACAATATTTTTAAAAAGTTCGGAATAATAGTAACAATTTACTTACACGAGGTAGTATCCTGGGATTGTATTTGTTTGGAAATATAATTAATAAATAATTTATTTGACATTTTTATACTTTTTTTTATTAATCTCAAAGAATTATAAATTTAAAATACGTTCTTCTTTAAAACAAAGCTAAGAAAGAAATTTTGAAAATTGGATAAAGCTTGAAATATTTTGGAAATATCGTAGAAAAATAATAAAGTGGTTTTATATTATTTATATTTGATCATTTTAAGACCTCATTTAAGCAGCAAAAACATGCAACTAACGAACTAACTGCTTGGTATTTGCTCAAATACAAACGTGTTAATCTATTACTTCAAAATCATAATTATCTAATTCTAAGCAACTGTCTACAACATAAAGTTATTTTTTTAATTAAACAAAAAATATCATTACCGAGTGATAAATAGTCCTGATCATTAATATTAACCTCTTCTATCTCTATAAATCCTCGGAGGAATGTCGTGAGCAGAGCTGGATACCACGCAAAAGAGCGGGAAACACTAAGACCACGTGATAGAGCGCTCCGACGGAAACGGGACGTCCAAATCAGCCGTTAACAGTTACGCTACTGAAAACTGAACCACCGTCGAACTTACAACCAGCGGCACTGTTCGCAGGAAGCGAAAAACGGCGCAGAACGAAGTGTCCGAAGAGCACGCGAGTCACTCAGGAAGTGGTAAAAGCTCAGGATGACAGGTAAAGCTTATAGTTGTAATTGTAGGTATGTCGTGTTTGTCAGCGGGGATTTCCTCTTTCGGATTTTGTTTTGATGGGTGAAAATATAAAACATTTTAAGCATTTTTTAATGATCAAAATAAGTTGTTTTCTGCCGCTGACAAAGTTGGCTATGAATTTACAATACAAAATTTGCTTAAAACAAGAACAGTCAGACTATATAATTTTTGAGGCATTTGGTAACTCAAGAATAGATGTAGATAACGCATAGATTATACAAGAAATTTGTGGAACATCGAGAGCGCTGTTAAATGAGTATAAATGTGAAAAATAAGACTATCAGCGGATATAATTTTTAATAAATTTAATTCGTTGTGAACTATGACGATTAGGGACAACTCGAAATGTCGAAACATATATTCCTAAAATAATACAATTTTTAAAATGTTTGCGTTATAGACAAATAACTAAGCAGTGTCGTGGTAAGGATAGATGTAAGTTTTGCGGTAATGAACATATTAGTGATACTTGCGAGAAACAAAACAACCCTTTGTGTATTTTTGTACAGGCAATCATTCTGCTACCGATAAATTTAATTGTCCAGAATTTTTCGAACAAAAATCAATTAAACGGTTAATGACAACAGAAAACATAAGTTACAAGGAAGCCATTCTTCTTCTTTCAGTGCCTATTCGTTCCGAATATTGGCAATCATTCTGGCTATAATTATTTTATTGACTGATGATTTAAATAGATTCGTTGTTGTTGTGGAGAACCATTTCCTCAGGTTCTTCAACCATGATATTCTCCTTCTCCCAATTCCTCGCTTTCCGAATACTTTACCCTGTAGGATTACCTTCAGTAATCTGTATTTAGTGCTGTTTCTCATTATATGTCCGAGATATTCCAACTTTCTCCTTTTAATGGTATACATCACCTCTCTTTCTTTGCCCACTCTTCGTAATACGGTCTCGTTGGTTATCTTGTCTGTCCATGATATCCTTAGAATTCGCCTGTATAGCCACATCTCGAAGGCTTCAAGTTTTTTCTCCATTGCTTCAGTTAGTGTCCAGGATTCAAGTCCGTAATACAATATTGAGAAGATATAACATCGTAGGAGCCTTACTTTTATCTCCAGATTAGGAAGCCATTAATAGACATAAATCAAGCTATGCTTCAGCTACCAAATCTCCCACAGAGGGATCTAAATATACAGTCAATGTTAAAAGAAAGATAATCGCAACAAGTCCAAACAACAAATACTCAAGGCAATTTGTCCAAGCAACAAATATTCCACAATATCACAAGGTACCTTTTAGTCAGCCAAGTAGTTCTTCTTTCACTCACTATGATGCTGCATGCATACAGAGCAACACAATACTGGAATCAATTCTAAAAGTTATAAAAGAATATTTACCAACAGATGATAAGCAAATGTTAAATTCAATTAAAAGGAATATTTTACCAATTCTTAATAACAGTCAACAATAAATTTAATATCCTTCAATATAATATAAGATCATTAATACACAATAAAGGGTTAATAAAAAAAAATTTGTTTGAAAATATTCATTCGAGTATTTTAAGTGAAACTTGGTTAAAGAAACATTTGAAACCAAATTTTAATGGGTATCATTTGTTTCGTTCAGATAAAGAGGATGGATATGGTGGTGCAGGTATTCTTCTTAAGAAAAATATTGCTTTTAACAATACAAAGAGTTTTAAGAGTATTGAAGGTTTAATGACTCTCTAGCTGTTAAAGTAAGTAACTTATTTACATTAAATATTTATTCGATACATGCCAAACGGAAATTAAACATATCTGAAAGAAGTTGGTCATTGTTTTTTGAAAGACTGGAAAAACCTGTTTTTTTGGCGAGCGACTTTAATTGTCACCATCAAGTGTGGGGTTGTGATATTACTGATAGAGCAGGAATTAATTTACTTTCAGCAATTGGAAATACCAACCTAGTTTTTCCTAATAATGGCGCGGAAACTCTCATCCCTTCATTAAATCAAAAGAATAAATCGGCAATAGACCTTTTTATTGTATCTCTTGATTTGGTTACATTATGCAATTGGCAAAACAAAAATAACTACTTTAGGATCTAATCATTTTCCTATATTAATAGAAATCAGAAGTAATACTTATATTATTAAAACAAATAAAAACAGATGGAATTTAAACAAAGCAAATTGGTCACTTTTTTCTGAAAATATTGAAATAATATAAAACGATATGATAAATGTATAGCATTAAACAAAGCAACAGAAAATTCAATATCTAAAAAGAAAAAAGTGATCAATTCGAAATTTAATAAACATTGGTGGAATGAACAATGTGACATATTAGTGAAAAATCAAAAAGATGCTCTTTTGCGATTTAAACTAAACTCAAATGCAGAAAATTATATTTGTCTACAAAGAACAATGGTTTTGTCTAAAAAAACTAATAAAAAAGCGCGAAAAGAATCTTGGAGGAATTTTTGTACTCCAATAAATAAAAATACACCAATTACACAAATATAGACAGAGGTTAGAAAATTAAAAAAAATTGTAAAGAACCAGTCAGTAAGATAGTAGCAGAAAAGTGGACAAAAACCTTTATAAACCAAGTCACGCCGCCATGGGTTGAAGAAGAAGAAGCAGTATACCTTCTTCAAGTAGAAAATATCAATAAAATTGCAATGGACAGCCTGTTAAAAAAAGTCTCAAAGAATTCCAGTCATCAAAATACCAAAACCAAATATACCAAAATATCAGTTTGGGTTTAAAAAAGCTCATTCCAGAATAAAAAATATTACTCATATAGTCACTTACATTAATACTTCATTCTCATTAAACCGTTCTACCACAGCGTTGTTTATGGATATTGAGGGAGCCTACAATAAAGTAAATCTAGGAATTCGACATCAAGAAATGGTGCGAATTGGATTTAGTTGTGAATTTTCTAAAAAAATAATAAAATTATATTGTAATCGCATAATTAACCTTAAAATAAATGAGGAAATTTACCTCAGGGTAGCGTTTTAAGTCCTATATTGTATACAATCTATACCTTTGACCTAGAAACGCTAACAGACGAATTCAGGAACTTTAAACCAATTTTTTCTTCGATTTAAGCAATGGTGTCACAAGAAAAGATTAAAGATTTCACTAACGAAATCGAAATCATGGATATGCACCTGGAAACGAACTGTTCCCAATCAGATTGTTTTAGTAGAACATAGATAAAAATTTTCTATCAATTGTTTCAGAGTAACAATTGATAGAAAATTAGTCTGGAAAGAGCACATAGAAAGAATATTAAAAAAATCCGAGAAAGAAATAAATATATTAAGAGCTGTAAGTTCTTACAGCTGGGGAGCCGATCCAGAAATGTCTTTGTTATTATACAGGTCATTTATTAGATGAATTCTGGATTACGGATGCTTTCTATACTCTCAAGCAGCCTTCAGTAACCTAAAAAAGTTAGATAATTTAGTGAATAAATGTCAAAGATTGTCCCTTGGAGCCTTTAAAGGTACACCAATTTCAAATTTTTATGTAGAATGTTATGAAATGCCTTTAGAGCTAAGAAGAAAATATCTCTGTAATAAATTTTTGTGTAAAATTTTATCTAAAAATAGTAGTCTGGTTAGTAAAGTTCACAACCTATTTATAATGGATTTAACTAATAAGTACTGGAAGAAAAACTTACGATAATATACAGATATTATGTATAAAAACGAACTGTTACCGATATACCAAACAAACTTAACTAATGTGCCTGAGATAGAAATACAATTTCTATCGAAATAGAAAATAGAAATTGAAAAAAAGACGGAAAAACGTCTTGTGCATTTGGGACCCTACACAAAACTATTTCGAGGCTAAAAAACTTCCAAGTGAATTTTCAAGTTATTCAGCTGAACAACTCGCTATATTAGAAGCATTAAAATATATTAAAACTAATTTATTTAATAATAAATTTTTTTAATAATATCAGATTGTATAAAATGGTTTTACATAAACTTTCAAATATATCTACTAACATTAATAATAATTATATCTTACAAAATATATTAACCAATTTTAAATACTTGTATAAGGAAGGAAAAATAGTTAAGTTTGTTTGGGTTAAAGCTCATTGTGGGATCATCCATAATTAAAAAGTAGACATACTGGCCAAGGAAGCATTGGATTTCGATAATTTTGTAAATTATTTATTAATTCCGAAAGACCTTTATATTATTTCAAAAAACATAATTAGGCAGGAATGGAAGGATAAATATGATCATTCCACCA